>NC_141151.1:10357834-10657834 GCF_053477565.2 Lygodium microphyllum
CTTTATGAGGGATAATCTTGTTACCCATATTCAAAATTTGTATTAAACAAGCTATTCAAGGGACCATTTTTTTCAAACTCTCAAAATATACCGAAGAGAGAAAAATGAACAAAATTGGGTTTCTACCACACATCTCAAAAAGTACCCTTATCAATCAGACTAATCTCTAAAATTATGAGTCAATCTAAACAAAACACAAAAAGAACTCAATATAGGAAAATATAATTATTTCTCTTGCAACTATTTAGGCAAATTATGAAAGCCACTTATATATAACTATTATATAGTATCGATATGTGGACTTGATAACAACAAATGTCAATATCTTCCTCATCTTTTTTATTAATCATTCCAAAGCTTCTCATATATGCAATGGTTGTAGGGAGCTTTAACTCTAACATATCTACAAGGGATATATCATTTTCATCCTCTTGTTGAAAAATTTGGCCAAGTATTTGTTCAACCTTTCCAATGGCAAAGGTTGCATCATTTATTGACCACTTCTCATTATAGTTTGTAGCTTTTGACAATGAATCTAGTTTACCATTTGCGGTTCTGAAGGTCTTTCTCATGTCTAGCTCCTCCTGCGTAGGTTTAGGCATGATTTGACTCATGTAGAATTTAAAGAAAACCTTGTGCTAAAAATAAAAATTAGTAGATTTGACTATGGAAAGTGGAAGGAAGAGCAATATGCAAAAGAGAATTAAAGAGTAGAGTTGTTGCATAAGGATGGGAAGCAACCATATCATGGTTTGGTTCAACATCAAACTTGGCCATGGTTTATATCAGTAGCAGACTTGCCAATCAAACGTTAGATGAAACATGGTTTAGATAAAAAATACCCAATTAACAAATGAAAATTAGAAATTAGAACATGGTTTAGATAAAAAACACCTTGATAACGTGATAAGGGGAAGCAAACAATTGAGAAGGTGTAACATGGGAAGGAGAAGCAACCATAATATATATTAGAAATGTGACTAGAGTAGATGATACATGATTAGATTCTATGTAACCATGCTTTCCATAATAGGAGTAAAGGACAAAGATCAAGATTACCTTAAGAAAAAAGTATCACAATCAACAAAAACGAACTTGGAACATCAATACCAGGAAAAATGAAAATGCTTTGCACACAAAATAAGAATGATTTATAAAGAGATATTTCACATATAAATAGACAATCCTCTGAGGGAAATTCAAACGCAGTGATCAACAAGCTTTATGAAACAAAATCGAGATGCTAGCAAAAATAAACTTGGAGCATTAAAATTAAGAAAAATGAAATTTCTTGCACACAAAATAAGCATGATTTATAATGAGGTCCATCACCTACAAATAGGTACCCTCCTCATTGAATACCAAGCTTTATGGATGTATTCATCATAGCAAAAGGCAAACAATAAACTTGCATACTTTTCATAATAGGAGAAGAGGAGCAAGATCTCGATTACCTTGAAAAAAAATTGGCTCAACAAAAATGAAGTTGGAGTATCAAATCAGGAAAAATGAAATTACTTTGCATACTAAATAATCATATTTTATAAAGAGATCCCTAACCTATAAATAGATGGCCCCCTCAATGAATCAAAAAAGCATGATCAATAATTCCACTTTTAGATCCTCGTCCAATCATGTCCACAAATGGATAACTTGTCCATGATTAATAATGTCTACTTTTACTAGAGTTTTCATTATGCTCAAAAAGAAAAATACCAAATATGTGGTCCCTTCACATCATGTATCCAAAATGAACGTCCACCTCCACTTCTTCATATGCCCTTTAAATCTTTCATTTAGTACTGCATGGTCCCTATCTCATTGAATAATAGCCAACATAAAACTCTCAAGTCTTTGATTTGCATTTTATGCATCGCAGAAGGGCAAGCATAAAATTTAAATCAGTTTGCTTGAGGGAAGGTTGATGCATCATCATATGTTGATTTTTGTCCATCCCAAGCACACGAATGTAGACATAATACATGTGCTTGCAGGCCAGGAAGGGTTTACTTTCCAACTCTCTCTTTTGAAAGTCAGGACACGTGTGCAGAAGGGCTCGGGATTGACATGCACCTCATACAAATGCTCTAACATAACATAAAATATGACTTTCTCATTTGCCACCACTACTTTCTTTTCCATGAAAACTACATCCAATGCCTCAGCCAATGCAATTTTTCTTTCTGCATCCTTAGAAATACCATGTCTCCATTTTTTTCTTTGCTTGCCACTTGAAGGGGTAAGTGGTTCTGTCCCACGGGTCGTAGTATTTTTGGGGGTAGGTGGAATGCCATCATGCTTGAATACAAAACCTCCTTTTATAAGAATTGAAATCTCCTCTGCAGAAGCATTGGTTCCCTTGTCAATAGACCAAATCCCATGTATGCTCCACAACATGACTGCAAAACTAGAACCATTGTGCAATAGGCTTACCTTGAAATTCCCTCTCTGACCAAAATGAAGGGCATAGTAGCCCAGGTGATCTACTTTCTATTACGTTGCAGCACTTCTTTCTATTTATAATACCAAAACATTTTTGTTTGCAATGAACAGGCATTCTCCGGATGGCCCACAAACTTCTATGCATTTCCTCCTCTGAGACAATATTAGTTGGGAGATCCATTTCAATCGGCACTGCATGCACCTCATGGTCCAAGCCCACTTCTGTAGGTTGGTCATTTCTATTTTGAAAATTTATCTTGTGTGGTCGTCCTTTTTGTTTTCTATCCCTTGACTCCATTACATAGCCAGGTTTATGAGAGCTACAACCATCTAGAGTTCTTCTTTTCCTTTGAACTGTTTCTTTGTTTCCAGAAATGAAAGACTCTCCGTACATGGGGGTACCAAGAACTGCTCCTTGAACTGTTCGAGCTATGAATGCAGGTGAAGGGGTATTTCTTGCAACCACCCTATTAATAAGAGCATCCATGTCGGGACCACTTCCAGAGTATCTTCCAGTTGTGAAGGCCAGTTGCCTTGAACATTGAATATATGAGTTGATCAAGTCAGTGACACATGCATCATACAAACCAATTTTCTTCTTTCCATCCTCCCCTGCCAACCAACTTGCATGCATGCTCTCAGAAAGATTTGTGTTGGGAATACAAGCCCTCTCCCAAGGACTCAAGGAAGCCTGCAAACCAATTAAAAACTCAGCAATTCCTCTTACATGTCTATTTTGTTCTCATACTTGGGTATTCCCACCCCAATGATATTAGTACATGTGTATGTAACAAATAGAAACAAAAAAAAACATTTACATGTGTAGTACTACCCCAATGGTCTATCCTATTCTCCCACCATTTGATCCATCTCTTCAATGGTACGGTACTATCTCGAGGTAGTCCTACTTGTTGCCACCAATTTTGTATAGCAATGGCATTCCTCTTGCCCTCTTCAATGGATTTTGAAAGGCGCCACCTCTCACATAAATTCAAGTGATGCTTTCGAAGGTTTGAAGGCACGTATTTTGTTGTGTGCTTTTGTAAGCTTTGTTCCCAGTGAAACAAACACGATCGCTCCCTTCCTTCCAAAACATTGTCAGGTCCTGCATTGAAAACAGTGCGGAACGCCATCCAATTTGCACCAGCTTCATCCGCCATAAAACCTACAAAGTCTGCAGGAGGGTGTCCACACTCGAGCATCACATTATCAACGCATCTCCAAAAAAGAATTTGTGTTTCTGTATCCTCTTCCTTTGTATCACAAATAGCAATCACCATGATCCCCTTCAAGCTGCAATAAGAAATACAGTGATTAGCAACTAGAATATGTCAACGAAAATTGATAACAAGTAAGGTTCCCAAACAAATCATGGATCGTACATAGAACAAGACATTGTTGCCCAGTCATCTATTCTGTGTGTAAAGTCAAAGTGAATCCAAGACTTGCAAAGGTCTCCATTTCCTAAGCGTCGCATTCGATTAACCAATTCCACTCCAGAGCTGGGTCCTTTAGTAGACATCTTGAAAATGTAACCTTTTTCACCCACCCCTCCTTTCCTGGAAATCTACTGCCATGAAAAAAAGGAAACATGCATCTTTTTTTTAACTCCAAAATATTATCAAAGCCATCTCCAACAACACATGTTTCTTTTTTTTTCTGGCATGTCACGATACTATTGAACCTGCAACCTCAACAAACGAAAGTTTGTTAAACTAATAACAATGCTACAAACCATAGTTTGCAGACTTGAATAACCAAAACTAACCTCTAATTTCGAACCAATGGCATCAACTCCTCCAAAAAGTTTGTAAGCTCTTGTTCTCCCTCCACCATTGAACCATTAGTTGTCAAAGATTCAGTGATAATTTGTTTTGCTACAATCATTTGAATCTTCCTAGCACCACAGTGTCGATTCACTTGCAAAACTGAGTGAACTAGAGATCTAATTTTTTTAATTGCGGCCATTGAAGTCCCTGGTTGCACATTGTGTGTGTGTGTGCCTACATGTAGCATCAATCTCTCCATGCTTGTGTCCTTTGGCAAAATGTAATAAACTTTGCAATCACAAGTTGCATAACAAGTGACAACTTTACTACAATAGTGACACGTGATTGAATGTTTTTCTTCACTTGCAAGTAGCCCCTTGCTCACTGTGCTATTGAGGTAACCATGAAAATACATTTTATTATGTTGATTGTTGCTCCCATAGTAAGGACAATTGACTCGATGACATTGTAAGTCTCCAAGGCAATGGCTAATTCTCGAAGTAGCATCAGGGAAGATATTAGTTGGATGGGGTCTTGTCCAGACATGACCATCATATTGTTGCTGCATCCCATCCATGTTTGAAGATGTGCCATATGTCGGCAAAAGAACGAAAGCAACAGAACCATTGTACTCTCTTGGAATCTCACTAACAAAAAAAGGACCTTCACTCATCTGCAATAAAGCCTTCAACTTCTTTCCTTTGGGGCTATTAGCAATCCAAGGTAAAATCTCTTTATTTATTTGTGGAAATGAATGAGGACTATCAAGTCCATCATCCGACTCTAAGTCAATAGTCGGAGTTGAGGTGGGTGCACAAAAAGCATTTTTTATAAGTGACGAAGAAGTTTGAGATGACGTCTCTGTGAAGGAATCGAATGTAATGTCTACAACATGTCCTGAAAGTGAATGAGCTTGTTTGCTATTTTCTACAGTGTGTAGTCCTTCATCTTGGTCCATGGTGAAAGTGGTATCACAATGTACTATTTTATACTGACATGAAAGAGAAGAATCGAGCAAAAATTGCTATGCACCATTGATATCCGGTTGGCCATGAACCGCGATCTCTTCACTGTAAGCATCAAGTTGGAAAATAGCATACAAACCTACCAGCTTCCGGTCAGGGGGTAGAAGTGATTGATATCCATATTTGGTTCATTTAATCCATATTTGGTGGGGGCAAACAATGGAGCTATGAAGGCAAAATATTATATCTAATAGCATGCCTATTGTTTATCAATTTCTTTGAACGAAGAAATAATAGTCCGTTACCCCCACCAAATATGGATTAAATGAGCTCTTACTCCATGGGCAAGTTCTTAGTGACGGTTGAAGTTGTGAATCAGTCCATTAATGAACCAAATCATTAAAAAAAGTCTACATATTGAAAAATCACAAGATTTAGTTAAATAATTTTTTTTAAAAACATGTCTTTTCGAAAATAAATCATGTCTTTTCGAAAATCATGTCGTGTTGTAGCACATATTTTTATAAGCACATTTTATTTTGTCAGATGTCAAGCGTCGTCAGCATTTACATTTTTTAGTAAATAATTTTTCGGTGTTTGAGAGAAACATTCTCTCATGATGGATGTTCAATATGCACGTACCGCTTGCCATTGAAAGTTGTGTGTAATGGTTTAAACATATCTTCTTATTTGTCCTTCTTCTTCTTCTTCTTTTTCTTCTTCTTCTTCTTTTTTTTCTTCTTCTTCCTTTTCTCTTTTGTTTCCCTCTTCTTCTCTCCCATTGCAAGTTGGAAGGCATAAAGAAGAAGCAAGAAGGAGAGCAGCCCCTACAACAAGCTCAAACAAGATCAACATTCTCCATCAAACTCACCGGGTAAGCTCCACACTCCATCCTTATGGCTGAAAATCTATATTTCTTTCCTCCATGGCTGAAAGAAATGGAAGAGCAGGTAGACAATGAGAGGACAACAATGGGAGGGGAGAGAAGAAAAGGAGAGGTAGAGAAGGAGACGGTAAACTGAAAAAATGGGAGAGGAGCGGGGCTGTCTGTGTCAACGCAGACAACTCTCGGGGGTTGGGCACAGCCCCCTTTGGAGGGAGGAGGAGGAGAGGGAGAAGGCGAGGAGGGCGAACCCTCAGTACCCACCCACTGTCTACGTCAATGCAGACGACCTGGTGGGGGGGCGGGGTACCTTATGAAATGGGGCGGGTAGTGCACAGTCACCCCCCTCTCAGCCCCTCCTCCTTCAACCACTCCCCTCTCAGTCCCTGCTCCCTAAACCACTCCCCTCTTAGCCCCTCATCCTTAAACCACTGCTCCTCCCTAAACCGCGCCTTAAACGTCTTCTATAGCCAAGTTACCTACAATTTTTGGCTCCCCTTGGAACCCCTCGGCGACAATAGTAGGGGGGGTTGATGCCCCCCTACACCCCCCCTCCATATAGAGTGGGTGTAAACTGCACGAATCCAAGGCATGAAAAATTAAACCATTTTTAAATCGTATGCAAATCATCCTAAAGAAATAAGTGTGAAATGATTTGATTTTTTTGGATTGGGAATTGTCAAACACTCAGCATTGTTTGCGTCACGCAGACAGGAACAAGGGGTTGGGAGTATCCCCCCTTTGGGGGTGCAGGGGTGAAAATGTGGTCAGGAGGTTCAAATGATTAAGAAAATGTAAGAAGCTGGGAATACTTAGAATACTAATAATATGCCATGTCACATTGACACTGGTATATAAGGAGAGAAGTTGTAATTTTTCACATCTTTTTGACATATCAATACAATTACAATCTTTCTCTCCCTTCTTGCTCCAAGCTTCCATGGCTTCTTCATCTTTCCTGTCTTTCTCTCTCCAATTCTAGTCTTTCTCTCTCCTCGTCACTCTATTTCTCTCTCTTCCTGCAGTCTTTCTCTCTCCTCTTCTTCTCTCCCTAGTTCTCTCTCTGACAAGTGGTATCAGAGCTTCAGTCTTTGATCCATTATTTTCTTCCATTTTCACTCTCATTTTCCTATTTCAAAACCAATTTCAGACAAAAATGGTACAAGACAGTGACTAGTGGAGTGCTGCAGGACAACTACAGTTAGCAATGACTACATCTGGAGATATTCAAGGTCAGATATGGCGGGTAAAGGCTTAAATGGCTGGACGTCATCAAATTTTATGCAAAAATGGAGGTAACTAGGGTAAAGGATGGTTAACCGGGCTTAGTTTGAGAACAAACTGTGGTTACTTTGAAAAGAGGGGTTTCTCTTTCCCCTTTCCTGGAAATTCCTGCAGGTTCCATGGAGGTTCAGCCCCAAGATCTGTTCATATCTCTCTTACCTCTGATCTTCCTGACCAACAATCACCTGGAATAGAAGCCTTTCAACATGAGCTTCAAGTTGAGCACCTACTTGCTCAAGATTGAGCAGGTATTCAGGCCAGGAACAGCCCCGAAAATTGCGGTGCAATTTTCGGGCTGATTCCAGCCCTGCCCTTGCTCAGCCTGCCTCACCTCCAGCTCCTGACACTCTCCTTGGTCCTTGGCAAGAGAAATCTTCAGCAAACAAGGGAGGATTCAGCTCCATTCATGATTCTTCAGCATCTCTTGAACCTTACATGAACAGTCCATGGACAGCTATGAAAGCTTCAGCCCAAGCTTCTATTTCTTGACAATTTCTTGAAGATTCTTAATCCTTTTGGCCCGTGGAATCATTTCAGCAAGGATTCTTCAACAAATTGCAAGGATTAAGCACGGGAGGGCTTAAGATTGAAGATCAAGAGCTTCTATGGAGCAAAAATTTGGGGGAAACGGGTTTAATGCTTCAATTTCAAGCATTTGAAGCTTCAAGATTGGTCTCTACCATCAGATAAGCAAGCTTATTAGATTATTTTGCTAACATTGGACAACCGGGAGCCCTATCAAGCATTTGGCAAGTTATTTTCAGCCATGTCAAGGTATTTCTCTTCAATTTTTAATCTCTCTCATTAATCCAATTGCTGAGCTTAAGCCATTTGACTGAGAGATTAAAGAATTGAACATTTTCATCAAATTCTCAGCCAACCTTTGCTTGAATCCATTTATTCATGAATGCAATGCTTGCCTAATGCATGTTAGCTTCAATCAGTGAATGAATGGCCTTAATTTGAGATTTCAGCATAACATTTGAATCCTATGGACTGAATACATTGATTGATTCCTTTGCTTACTCTAATCCAATTGATTGGTTGATTCTCTTTTGCCTAAATTGGAAAATTGTAAAGGGTAAGTACTAGCAATCAGTGAGTCACTGAATTACATAGGTAAAACCCTTCTCCCATCTCAAGTTCTTTTATCTCAATCAATTGCATCTCATGAAAGGCTGAATGGTTATTTTTCAATTGCATATCATGCTGATTGCTTAGCACACTAGCCTCTGCCATGTTGATATTCCCACCGAGGAAAAAGGTGGATGCCGGGGGAGATAGTGGGACAAAAGAGAGGTGACCCTCCCTCACTATCGAAGATCCCGAAGGGATGCAACCAACCGACCCGGGGGGAACTTTGCCCACCTCCCGGTGATTCGGAGCCCGTGTAGGGAGCCCGTCCTGCCGTTTTATCCCTCACACAGGTACAACGAGTGGAGAATTTAAGATTGAAGACTTTTCAACGACTCAAGTACCTATTGGAGTAAAACAGGGTAAAACATGGCATTTTCAGGTTACCCACAAGGTATTTATAGGTGGATACAGGTACACCCTTTGATATTGAAGTACAGGTGCAAGTACTACAGGGTACCCACAGGTCCTATATACCCCTTTGCAGGGTTTGGTAGCCATTGGAGGTTACTTTCTTGCATTACAGGGTCAAAACAGGGCACTTACAGGTCTAAACAGGGTGCTGGACTGGACAGTTCAAACTCTGAAATTCAGTTACATAATTTTCTGTCCTAAACCTGTTATAGTGTGCTATAGCTCATCTTGAAGAGGGCATTGTAAGCTTCGATTCGCACAAAAAAGTTTTGCAATCGGAGTTTTCTAGCCAAAGTTATAGCCATTTTACTGACAGGGGGTACTGCAGGACTACACTAGTATGGCAGGGCATAAAGGCAAAAATAAGGTCCATGAGGACTATGCACAGCAAATCAGGGATTCTATGATGGAAAGCACATTTCAAGAGAACCCTGAAGAGCCTCAACAAGGAGAAATTAGTATGCTCAATGATACTTTGTGTGCCCATGAACTAAGGCATAGAGAGCGACATGAGGCCATGCTATCAAGAATGGATCAGATGGTTCAATATACTGATCAGACCAAGGCTTCCATTGATAGATTGGTAATGTCCAACGACCTACTCATGGCACAAATCTCTAAACTTTTACAATTACAAGTGGCATCAAAAGAAGCTAATGAAAAGGCCTGTTCAAATACTGATCCTTCAGTTCCACTTCAGCCATCCAACCAAAATGGTCATGGAGATGGAATCATAGGAAGAAGAGGCATACCCAATAGTCAATATGAAGTGGGAGAAGCTTCACAAAGGCATGATGACTATTTGGGCAGTTTGAACGGCGCCAATACTCAAGCTTTTGGACTGCATACTCAGCATTCTAGGGGTGCTTTACCAACAGGAAGATTACAGGGTAATTCTCAGCCACCTGTTGGAAGATTTCAATCTCATTTTGGGGGTTCTGTACTTGGAAATTCTGATCAGCCAGTTTTGGGATAGCAACCCTTCCATGATAGAGAATTCAAGGACAAAATTGTTTTATCCAAATTCAATGGCCAGTCATCTTCACCATCAGAATTAGAGGAATGGACCTCTAAGATGGAGTCTTATTTTGATATATTTCCTAAAACTGATGTTATGAAGATACACTTTGCCTCCTTGCACTTAGAAGGATTTGCTCACACTTGGTGGAGGTATATCAAGAAAGAGAATGTACTTATTGAGAATTGGGAAGCTTTCAAGGCACTTATGGCTGAAGTCTTTGTTTCACCTCTTGAAAAAGAGAAGTTAGAACGAAGATGGTATAACTTGGAACAAAGGAGCCTAAGTGTAAGAGAATATACAAACCAATTCCTTAACTTGACCATGTATGTGGAAAACATCAGTGATGAGGCCAAGTTACACAAGTTTATGTATGGTTTAGAACCATCCTTGTTAGCTGATGTTATGGCACAGAATCCTACTTCACTTTTCAAGGCTATTGAGCTTGCAGAGCGCTTTGGAAGGAAGTATAGGAAAGAGTCTTCATTTCAGCCAAGTTATGGACAGCCAAGGACTGTTTTAAAGCAAGGGCAAGTTGGTAACAATTATGGAAGCAATCATATGCCTAGTGGGAGCTTACGGATACCAACTTATCCTCCATTTAATGCTTCTACGCTTCAAGGCAATTTCAGGACAGCAAACAGTCCAAAGGTTTAATTTAAGCAAGGTGACAATAAGCCTAAGTCTACTTCAGCCAATACAAATTCCAGAAATATTCCCATGGATCTTTACAAGGAAAGAAAGGACAAAGGCTTATGCTTCAAATGTGGAGAAAAGTATACTCCTGACCATGCTTCAAAGTGTGTATACAAAAATGCCAAGCCAAAAATTCAGAGTACGCTAGTTCTTGAGGATCTTGAAAATGACATAGATGAAGTTAATGCAGTCCCAATCAATGCTGAAAATGAAGATTTTGAGGATGATGATGGACAGGAGTACTTCTATGATCCATCTGACTCTTTTCCTTTTGATCCAGGCGGTGATATTCCATTTGATCCTGGTGGATTTTGTAATGAGTTGCCTGCTGCCACTAATTGTTCTATCTCTATGGATGCTTGGACGGGATCTAAGAACCCTAATACACTTCGTATGAAGGGAAGCATATGTGGAAAGCCAGTGTTCATCCTGATAGATAGTGGTAGTACCCACAGTTTTGTCAATAAATCCATTTTGTACAAGTTGAATTGTGTTCCCACCGACTTACAGCAGCCCATTAGAGTACAAGTGGCTAATGGTGAAGAGGAAATCAGCACACAGATTTGTCCACAGGTTTCTTTGCAGATGGCTGAAAATTTTGAAGTCAAAGTAAACCTGATCACTTTGGAAATGAGGCCCATAGATATTGTACTTGGTTGTGATTGGTTGATGACCTTAGGCAGGATTACTATGGATTTCTCACAGTTATATATGGAGTTTTTCTCCAATGGACAGCTCATCCGTTTACAGGGGATCCCTAGTAAATCTGATTTTTAGCTTATCACCATTCAACAACTCAAGAAAGAGTACAAGAAGCGCTCACAGATATTTGTATTGCATTTGAACAAAGAAACACAGGATCAGCCTAATAATTCAGTAGACCATCCAGCCTTGACAGCTCTTCTTGAGGAGTACAGAGATCTATTTGAAGTACCTACTTCATTGCCTCCTAAGAGAGCGGTGGATCACCCCATTGATTTGGAACCCAACTCAAAGACGATCAATAAGCCACCTTACAGACTATCAAAATGTGAACGAGAGGAAGTAGCCAAGCAAATCAAAGAGCTTTTTGAAATGGGATTCATTGAACCAAGTTCTTCACCGTATGCATCCCCAGTCCTGTTAGTCAAAAAGAAAGATGGATCTTTCAGAATGTGCATTGACTACAGGGATCTTAACAAGATAACAATGAAGAACAGGTATCCTATACCCAGGATAGATGATTTGCTTGATGAGCTTAAGGGGGCTCGATTCTTCACGAAGATTGATTTGAGATCAGGGTATCATCAAATTCGCATGAGAGAGGGTGATGAGGTCAAGACTGCTTTTAGGACTGATCGTGGGCTTACCATTTCTTGGTGATGCCATTCGGCCTTACAAACGCTCCAGCTACCTTTCAAAGCCTGATGAATAAGATTCTACAACCTTTCCTCTTTCAGTTTGTCTTGGTGTTCTTCGACGACATTTTGATCTACAGCAAGACTTTTCAGGATCATTTGTTGCATATGAGGAAGGTTTTTGATGTGTTGAGACATCATAGGCTTTTTGCTAAGGAGAAGAAGTGTTCTTTCATGCAGACTGAAGTGGAATACTTGGGACATATAGTCAGTGAAAAAGGAATACAGGTTGATCCCAAGAAGGTGCAATGCATAAGAGATTGGCCAACGCCTACTACTACTACCTCTCTTAGAGGATTTCTTGGTCTATCTTCATTCTATCGCCAATTTATAAAGCATTATGCGGCAATTGCAGCTCCTTTAACTGACAGGTTGAAGAAAGAGGCTTTCTTTTGGGATGCTCTTGCAGATAGCAGCTTCAACTAGTTAAAGGAATTACTTACTTCTGCTCCTATCCTTGTATGCCCGGATTTCTCCAAAGAGTTTACTATACAGTGTGATGCTAGTGGCCGTGGCATTGGGGCTGTTTTGCTTCAGGAGCATGGAGTAATTGCATTTGAGAGCCGTAAGCTTATAGATAAGGAGATGGCCATGAATGTTTATGACCAGAATAAATGTTGGCTATCCTGCATGCAATCAAGAAATGGCACCATTACTTATATGGCAGCCGATTTAGAGTACATAGTGATCATCAGGTACTCAAGTATTTCCTTACTCAGTCAAATCTCACTCCAAAGCAACGACGATGGATAGCAACATTACAAAATTATGACTTTGACATCACTCATACAAGGGGCAAAGATAACATAGTGGCTGATTCTCTCTCTCGTATGTGGGCCTGCAAAGTATCAGCCATGACAGAATTACATAGTGATTGGATTGAAGAGCTACAAGAGGCATATCTCTTAGATGAGGAATTCAGCCAAATCTTTCAGAAATTACAGCAAGGTCTTATGGAAGAAAACTCGCACTACCAGCTTAAAAATGGTCTTATTTGGTGGAAGGGCAAGATTGTTATTCCCTCTACTTCTTCTTTCAAGCGAAAAATTATGGAGGAGATGCATTCTTCGCCTTTAGCTGGACACTTGGGAGTTTTCAAGACTTATGACAGGATCAGCAAGAGCTTTTATTGGAAAGGACTGTGGAAAGATGTCAAGGACTTCGTTATGAAGTGTATGCCTTGTCAGCAAAATAAGGATAGCACCCATAAGCCAGGGGGTTTATTGCAGCCATTGCCTATTCCTACGGGTAAATGGACTCATATTACTATGGACTTTATCACTGGCTTACCTACTACCAAGAAGGGGTGGAATAGTACTTATGTGGTGGTTGACAGACTCACCAAAGCAGCTCATTTTATCCCAACAAAAATTCAGTTTACTGCTTCGCACAGGTGATTGTCCATGATAGGGACTCAAAGTTTATGAGTAACTTTTGGCAAGCGGTATTTACATCTATGGGTACCAAGTTGGCTCCATCTACGGCTTATCATCCCCAAACTGATGGACAGACAGAGAGAGTTAATAAATGGTTGGAGACTTATCTTCGCCATTTTTGCTATGATGTCCAAACCTCATGGGATTCTTGGTTACACCTGGCTGAGTTTGCTTATAATAATTCCACTCATGCGAGCATAGGAGTTTCACCCTTTGAGGCTTTGTATGGTTACAAGGTGCCCCTACCCACAGTCATTTTTAACGAAAAGATCAACCCTCATGGGAAGGAAGAGTTGGATAGAATGCAGACCCTTCTTCAGCAATGCAAGGTGAATCTAAGGAAGGCTCAAGATCAGATGAAGATGTATGCTGATGAGAAGAGAAGGCCTTTAGAGTTCCAGGAAGGAGAGCTGGTTTTGTTGAAGGTGCCCAAATCCAAGTATTCTACATTGAAAGATGGATCCAGTAATAAGCTTGCCCACAGATTCTATGGCCCTTACAGGATCCTTAAGCGGATTGGAGATTTGGCATACAGACTAGAGCTTCCCTCTTCTACAAAAATTCATAACGTCTTCCATGTTAGTCAACTCAAGCCCTATTATGGTGATCCAGTGGATTTAGTTGATGAGCTGCCACCTATTGATGAAGATGGTATCGTTCAGTACATCCCAGAGGCTGTTATAGGTCAGCATGAAAAGAAGCTTCGATCACGTTCTATTGTGGAATATTTGATTAAATGGAGAGGTTTACCCTCTGAAGAGGCTTCTTGGAGACCTGATTCAATATTGGATGAGTATCCATACTTGAAGGATACATTGGTGGCTGAAGCCTATTGCTTATGGAGCTAGTATTGGTGCAGACTGGTTCAGGACAGCACGCTGTTTTAGAACAGTTTTTGTCGTACTTCATTTTCAGAATTGAGCTATCTACATGAGCTTAAAGTACTCTTCAAGAGCTTCGTTTTGATATGTGGTACACCTCATTTGGACACTTCTATCAAAAGTTATGGCTGATTTGGTCCAGCAGGGACTGTTATTTCAGCAAGCTGTCTACTTTCTTCTGGAACTATTTGTTGAAGATTCTATGGCTCCAATGGCTTCTAAAGTTCTTCAAATCATGTATATAGTAGGATCCACTTTCCTACTTCAATTCAGCTCTTGTAATGATAAATTCTTCACTCATTCCCTATTTGTAAAGCTGTAAAACAGAGTAGTACTCTGTTCTATCCATCTTTTCTTTAGCTCTTTCTAGTTTTGTTTTTGGGGACAAAAACTTTTGGGAAGGGATGGATTGTAAGAAGCTGGGAATACTTAGAATACTAATAATATGCCATGTCACATTGACACTGGTATATAAGGAGAGAAGTTGTAATTTTTCACATCTTTTTGACATATCAATACAATTACAATCTTTCTCTCCCTTCTTGCTCCAAGCTTCCATGGCTTCTTCATCTTTCCTGTCTTTCTCTCTCCAATTCTAGTCTTTCTCTCTCCTCGTCACTCTATTTCTCTCTCTTCCTGCAGTCTTTCTCTCTCCTCTTCTTCTCTCCCTAGTTCTCTCTCTGACAGAAAATTTAATACATTTATTAAAACCAAATAACAAATGATATTAAAGTGTGTTGTCTATGTCAAATGGTCATATTTTGGTGGAGATTAATTAATAGAACATGTGATTTAGTTGAGTTGTCTTCATTTTGAAAATGATTTGTGGTTTGTTTTAGTGCTTCTGAGCATGGCTAGAGGTCGGCGTGGTGGTGGTAGGAGAGGTCAAAGCAAAAGGGGCCATCCAAGTAAGTCATTCAATCACTCTTTTAAATTTACATATTCTATTCTTAATGGTTAAGCAACTCTTTTAAAGTTTCATATAAATTTTATATTCTATTTTCAAATTATTTTTGTAGATACTCCAATTACAAGGTTAAGATCCGGTCTATGCAATAGACTAGTAAGTATCGATCAAGAAGCATCCTCCCGTGCATTCTCTGAATCTCCAAATAACAAGGGTGGAAAACCAAGGAAAAAATAGCATTTCATTGATGATGAAGCGCTTGAGGATAGCATGGATGAAGCAAGCAATGACATTCATGCTGATCCTATGAGCACCCACACTACCACCACGGAGTGTGGTGAAACAACACAGGGGAGGTCTTTAGATTTGCAAACTGTACATGAGGAAAATGAAGAGGTGAATGAGGATGTTGCTAATGAAGAAAAGAAAGAGGTCAGTGAGCATGATAGACACATTGGAGAGAATGTCAAGTTTGGGCTTATGTCAGATGTGTTGTCCTCATTTTTTGTAACGAGGTCTACTTCTCCTCCTCCTATCCCTTTGTGTAGACTTGTGCCCTATGAGGATATAAGGCTTGCATCTAGTTTTGTACATGGTTGATTTCATCTTTCGATAATGCTTCGTGTATGGAAACAATGGGGAAATTTTTGGTTTCTTTGAGAAGGCCCACTGGTGAGCTAACGGATGTATCTCCCCAAAATTTGGAAGAGTGGGGCCCTCTTTGGAGAGAAGTTAACCAAAGGTTTGAAGATGAATTGACTGATGAGTGGGCTGATTTAAGAGGGCGCAAGTTTTTGGTATGGGACAGTAATCATAGGTTGAAGACATGGATGAAGAGGATAAAGGAAGGTAACTATGCATTGTCTTGCTTTCTCTTGTTTATTGTGATGATACTTCCTTCTTTGACTAATTATTTATTTTATTATTTGATGTATGTAGTTTATAATGAAGATATTTCGCGACATGTTAGAGTTCTATGTCAATTCATTCAAGTGGAGAAGAAGAAAGAATGAGAACTATTGTTAGCATTGGATACATCAAATGCGTAAGTATACTTATCACTATTAACTTTTTCAAATGGGTTAATAGATCATCAATTGTGTGTGAATATTTCCAATAGTTTTTATTTATGTGTGAATCTCAAAATATAAAGATAGTTTATGTGTGAATGTCAAGATATTTTATTTATACCAATAGGCTTCATTTACGTGTGAATGCCAATAGGTTTCATTTATTAGTTATGTGAATGTGAATAGGTTTTATTTATGTGTGAATCTTAAAATTTAAAGACAATTTTCAATGTTGTAGTGTAACAAGAGCACATGTCAAACCCAACCTAGGCCATGAAATTTTCATGTTCCAAAAGTTTGGCGTCGCTAATAAACAAAGAATTTTGGAAAGGATGAGCCCTTCTCAAAGAAGGTGGGTTGAAATAGAGTATGAAATTGAGGGAAAAAGTAACCATGGCAATGATCCATGGTACAAGAACCCATGTTTGCTAATATCTCTTTTGGTGTGGAAGGTAAAAAGTTTGGTATAGTATTTTAGTTTTCAGCATAACAAATTGTAGTATCTTGAATTTAACCATAACTAAGAATAGTGTATTGGTTTTTTTATTTAGGATGACTATAACTCTGCCATACTCAAAGAGGAGGCCCGCCTCAAGGAGCTTGCATTGCCAGAGGCAAATTATGAGGCAAAAAGAAAACAATTCATAAACAAAGAGCAAGATAAATTGAGGGACAAAGGATACAAGTACCTTGGAATAGCCAATCCTGCCCATGGAGAGGATTTCTTTTCTGTTTTGTTTGCATTGAATTGGGATGAAAAGAACATGATGGCTATTACCAAGGACAAATTGTATGCCATTTGTAGTGCTAATATTGCTTCAGAGAGGTATGTTTTCCTCATGGACTAATGTTCTCTTATTTTTTGGAATTGAACATAATTTGGTTCAACAATATTGAAGTTATGTTTTGTTCAATAACCAATATATTAGAAAAAGGGAGATTTTACTTCTCATGACTGTCACAAAGGCAAAGGACTCCACTATGTCACACTTTGCGGATGTAAGGAGATTTCGTAGCTACATGAAGCAAGAGGTGTATTGGTTTCATATGATTGGAGAATGCTCCTTATTGATCAGGAGCTTACAAGTTGATGGCACTGAGATTCCAAGAGGCTTTGATGTTTTTTTAAAAGGCCAAAGACGTTTACATATTTTAAAGGCATTTGCAAATATTTTTGGTGAAATGAAGAATGTTGGAGACTCTGAGAAGTTTCCAGAGCTCACACAATCAAGCAAGAGGGTGGTATACAAGTATTTCTAGTATAAAGAAACCATATTTTCTAAATACCATATGTACAAATGTATTCTAACTTAAGAGTGCTTTTGTTGTTTGTTCTTATGTTTTTGGAAAAGATGGTTGCGTAGTCTACAAGAAAGTGGAGTGCTAGAAAGCCTCCCTCCTCTAGTGGAGGAGTGGATGGACTTGGGATGTGAAAATTGTATGTTCTCAAAAGCACTGCTTGAGAGGGGTCTGTCAGAATGGGAAATGTGTATTTGTCCATGGTGGATAGACTATCCATTGGATGACATTCCACAGCAAGAGATTGAATTAAGAGAGAGTAAGTACTTTGAGAGCCAAACATAGTAAATATGTGGTAACTCTTGCTCTTAGCTATTTGTTTTAGTAGTACTTGCCTTATATGCAGGATTTCTGGAACAAAATAGAGTAATTTCTATGCACAAAGAAGAGGATGAAGGAAATGGTACTTTCTAAAAATGTATTTTTTTAACATGAAACTTATCATAACTTTTTAGACTTTTGTGTTTTCTTAACTTTGTTGTTTTTGCAAATTAGAAATGTCCAATACAATAGACATGGTCCCTCATGTTGTGGGGATAAAGGCGACTTGTGGTCATAGCATGGCAAAGGGTATATTGGATGGAATGAAAATTTTTAGTTTGATCCAAGTAGCCTTGTTTCTAATTTGCATGAATATGATATTATATTGTGTTGACTTCACACTACTTACGTGCCATTAGTGATGCAACTATTGATACTACAATGAAGAAAAAGACCATGGGAAAACGAAAGAATATCCCCACGATAGATGATGCGTTGAAACATAGCAAGGGTAAGCCAATTTGCATGAATGATAGAGTTTAGGATTTTCATTTTATGAATCAATTTATTAAAGTATTATGTTGTTTTCTTTATATTGCGCAGGTTATATAAGTGAATCAAATGAGGTTGGTACAACAAAGTGAAGGTCTAAACACAAAGAGAAAGTTGTTTCATTGGATGAAGAATTAGAAGGTGAATCAAGTATCATTTTTTGGATTATTGGAGTCATGTTAAAATCTAAAGATAATATAACATTAAACATGACTCCAATAATCCAATTATTGGATATATTTTTTTTAACATGACTCCAATAATCCAAAAAATGATATATAACATGTACTTTTAACATGACTCCAATAATCTAAAATCTAAAATCCAATTATTGGATATATATTTTTTAAAGATAATATAAAATCTAAACATTAAACACTAAATAATTTGCTTTCCTTCCTATTTTTCTTTACAACTTTAGGCAAAAAAGATGGTTTTGACATGCATAGCATTTGGAAAGAAAAGGAAAAAAGTAAGGGTCACTTTGAGGGATCTTTGCAACATACTACACCTTCTCGGGCTATGTCGTTCATGACTCAGTCATCAGAGCCTATACAAGAGTCTTATAGATGTCCCGCTATATGCAAGACAAGTATGTAGATTTCTAGCTTTACATTCTAAGTCTTAACATTTAGCCAACATCAACATTTGTAATTAAACTTTATTTTGATGATAGGATTTCAATACCAAACTATCATAGATGCTCTATTGGTAGACGTGACATCGATCGACGATTTTGCATTGGATGGGTATATTTTATCACCATTCTCTATATACACATCTATTGCAATGGCTACTTATGCTTTGTTATTGTGTTTTCAATTTTAGCATTAAGCACTTCATGGAGGGAAATACCATCAACTCTTACCAGTGTAATGGTGTCCCATCATATGAGGTTGCTAAGTTGTTGTTTGTAGATTTTCCTACATCTTTCCTTGCTGTTGGCCTTGAGGTAGAAGGTATATGTGCTTGCATTAGTTTAGTTTATAAACTCATGTGATATTGCATGGTCTTATACATCTTTACATTTGAAAGGGATTCCCGAATGGAATACATTTTCTAGTGCACTTGTCAAAGGTGTCATGGACCTAGCCCATAGATTCTTGGCAAATGAGGGGTTCTTGGTGACTTTGGGACTTGCACAACACTTTGGAAAAGTGCTTAGAGGAGCTCATGCCATTGGATTGAAGCTCCATCGCACATGGACTCTCGTGTGTGAGGGTGGATATAGACACCCTGATACTCGAGAGGAGGTAACTGTGTTGAAGACAAACTTGTAACTTTTTAAAATAAAAGTTTAAGTAGCTAACAAGATGATTCTGCATTGCTAGATCATGGACCTTACTATTGGCTTGTTTTATCGAGGGATGCATGTCCCTTCATATGATAGAGAGGCTGGCGAGAGGGTTAGCCCATACAGGTTTCCTACCTCTCGTAGCTTCCTCTTCGAGACAAACCTCCAGGGCACATCATTTGAGCACACTTATGTGGATGGTGTAGAGGTTCGAGGGGGTGCAGAAAGATCACTAGTTTTTTATAGGTGCGTTATACACTCTTAGACTGGTTTATACTTTGCATTGAGATATGTCATGCTTTTGTTATGGATGTTACTAAATGGTTTCTTTTGTAGGTGGCTCCTTGCTACGTTCATAGAGGATCTCGACTATGTGCTGGATATTTTTTCAGGTTGTGGCGGCCTTGGTAGAGCATGCATAGAGATGCATCATTTTTTCATGTGCCTTGAGGGTGATTTTAGCCTCTACAACCAGTGCTTGGTTGATGTGGCATGCGGACTGCCATCTGTTCATCCTAGTGACGATGATGATTTCACATGATTTGTAGTTGCATTATTTTTAATATGATGCCTTGTATTGGTAGTGCTTGCCATGGGGCTTGATGATGCTTGGGAATTATGTATGACTCTATGGATTTTGGATCTCACTTAAATTGGGATTACTTCATAAACTTATAAAATTATGCTAAAACTTCATGCTTTAGAAGTAGTTGCATACCTGTTTTTTGTTAGAGATCAAAGCATTCAATAGTTTGCGATTAGTTTGCAATTCAACGTCCTAATATAATTGATCTAATTAGTTTGCAATTGCAAAAAATTAAATTCAAAGCGATAACATAATCAAACAAAAAGCTCCATAAAATAACCAAAAAAATCCAAGTGATGACCAAAAAGCTTCAAGAAGCACTTAAAAAGCTCCAAATGAAGAGCTTGCTAAATAATAGCACTCAGAGTTTCCCATCAATATGGGAATTCCAAAGGAAAATGGATTTTGTGAATTTTGGTAATTTCATTAATGTAGAACTTCGTGCAATGGAACATATTATTGCTTATGGTTGTTTCCAAGAGATTGAAAAAAACTCAAAAAGGTGGTGTTAATAAACACCTTAGTTTTAATATCCTTGAAAATCTCCAAGAAAAATCTTTAGTCGGCAAATTCTTGTGGACTTTGTTTGGCCTCTAATACAACCTTTGGGGAAATTTTATTTTTTTAGGGAGATTTTGCACCTTTCTTCATCCAAGAGAAGACAATGCAATCTATTGTTTTTTATTGTTCAATATTTTTTTTATTGCACATCCAATATTCATCCCAACAATTAAGATGCACCTCTATATCTGTAGTATTTTGATGACTACAAATTGGTGCCCAATATTGTATATGTACCTTGTTGAAGTTTTTAGAGTTTCTATTTTTATCCACCTCACTTTGTGCAACACCAAGCCATTTTGGATATACTCGAATCTGAAGGTTTAACAAGTACAAAGTCATCTTTATTAACATCAAGCGTTGGTTCAAATGCATGTTTGGCTCGTTTGTTGAGAGGACCACAATAGTGTTCATTCAACTCTCCCAATCCAATAAATTCACGTGCATTATCTACATCTATACTAGTTACATTGCTTTGTGTTCTTGGCCAAAAATCTATGAAAAATATATCTTCTTGGACATTTGGACTTTGAAGAGTGTATATCATATGTTTCCAATAATCAATCATTGGTGTTATAAACTTTGTGAACCTGCTTCAAATCCTTGTACATTGGATATTTTTCCCAATACTTCAAACAATATTTAACTCCTACTTCTTGATGATCCTTACTGTACTCGAACATGGGCAGCAACATTGGAATACCCTTTGGAAGAGTACGCTTTCTTGCAAAGCCTCTCTTCCATAATTCAATGCCACATTCTCTTGGTAACCAGTCTTCTGGGAACTTTGAATGCATCTTGTATTGCATAGTAGGTGTATTTTCTTGCATATAAAACCAAAATTGAAGAGGTTTTGAGTGATCAACAAGTGTATCATTGGAATCACACAAGTATCCCTCAATTTATCTCTTAAAGTTGGACACATGTGTCAATAAGAAAGGTATATGACTTGTCATTTGGCATGATTGAAAATGTTGCATAAGATGAGGAAAAGTGAAGGTCATGCTCATCCTTAGTTTCTCAAAAAATTTGTTGAACATTGCATCAATGTCTTTATATATATGACGCACCATGAGAAACCCAATCTGGATCATCTTGAATGTTCCTCGTGCAACAAGCCAATGATAGATATGCAAATACTTTTTTATTTTCTAATCCATAATTATCAAGTTGAAGCAGCAAGTTCTTTGGCAATCATTTGAAATGATGATGGCCATCTTGTGGTGTATTATATTCCACACATGCTTTATTTTGCACAACACCTTGATGGTGGTCTAGTGCTTTTCTTGAGTTGAGGGCTTTTAGTAGCATGGAGGTTGATCTCTGCATTCCATCTACTTGTAGATCACTATTTGCATGCATGTGTAGTCACTCCAAGTTCCTAAAGCACAAGAACAATGAAGCAATTGTGAAGTCAGGATCGTGAGGCCATAGATCAAGTGAGAAATGTCCATATCTACCTTCTCCATTGGATCCCATGTGTAATTGTGTATGTTAAAAAAGCTAGTAGTAGTTGAGCATATCTTTCAATCTCTTTTGATCGAATCCTTAATCTAGGGATAGCTATATTTTGCTAGTCCATCTTATCATGTGTGATGCACAAGTTTTTCTTTGGATTCAATGCAGAGGCCAAGCACTAATTCTAGTATATGTTCCAACAACTTTGTTATTGTAGCATGTGACATTGACGCTTTTTTAGAAGCACATTTCACTCTTGAAGACACTTTGTTGCTACAAGTTGCTCTTTGATCTCTGAGCGAATACTGCATTTGGAGAACTCATTTTTGCTAAGGTTACATGCTTGAACTCTGTGTTCCAAATACAATTGAAGGTGAACAATGACATTTTCTTACATCCAATACCATCCAATGTTGCATTTACTTCCACCCATATATCTACCTGCTCATAAATATCTAGGATGAGCAATTGTGTCTCCCTTGATCCATCTTGCATTGTTTTACTCTTATGTGGCATTTGCTCTGCATTTTTCTTTTCTAAGGATTTCTCTTTCCAACTCTGTGTGATCCCGAGATACTCTTATTACCCCCCTATTCCCATGCATTGCCCTCCTCATGCCATACTCAAATTGTGTTTTGTACTTGTAAAAAGATGTCTTTGGGATTCCATGAATCTCATACCATGCCCTTCCACATACCACTTGACCATTGAAGATGAAGTTGTATTTCCTTGTTCCCACACGATCAATCTTACATGATGACTCAAACTTGTCATAAACATAGTTTGTGCAGTCTTCGAATTACAATTTCCAAAAGTATTTATGTAAATTTCGCATTACTTCTCTATCAACAAATTGACAATGCTTTTCTTGGCAACAGTCAATCATGGAAACCTATGAAATGGAGTTCGTAGAAGTTCTTAAGTTTGCATATTTAGGGGTAAAAATTTGAGGCTTTCTATTGACCATACAATAAGATCTTTTTTAAACATAAATTGATTTTTTATAGAAATAGAATCTTCATTGGTATCTTCCATGTTTTTGGAACAAGCATTTGTAGAGATAAATTGCATGTATGTTTGCTATTGTAGTAGTGGTGTTCCATCATCAAAGGTGACCTGTTTAATAGGGCATCTTTCCAAAGTGACATTGTGGAGGTTGTCACCTATATATGTTCCTGTGGTTTAATCAAGGGCTTTATCTACCACCATACCAACACCCTCTTCTCCCAACAATTCAAAGTTTAGCACATCATATGGAAAAGCCAATAATATAACTCCTGTCCCAATACACATCGTGTTGCCTTCTGTCCATAGCATCACTCTACATTCTCTCTAACTTTCACGAATGCTAAGCACATCAATATCCTCAGAATATAGGACATGATTTGATTCGTAATCATCTCCTTTGTCATGAATTGTTATTGAGTTTGACACAACCACTACATCTTTCTTTTCCCATTTTGCAAAACCACCTATATTAGCTTCATGAACCTTCATTGTATCAATTGTTGAAAATGGCAAATATGCCACTATATTTAAACTTTTATCAATAGCCACATCACTGAAATATATCCAACTTGAAGTGTTTCTCCATGGTATGTCCCATTTGGATGTATTTATACACTCTCCCAAATGCAACAATCTCATAATCAACTAACAAATTCATAGTTTCTCCAAAATAAAGTTTGTTATCCATGATACCTGTACAAGTGAGAAAATGGAGATTCTATAATTTGTATATTGTCACCACTTAGAAAGAAGAAAATAGTAATGAAATTGCTAAATACAATGAAGTATCAAGTTTCATTGAAAAGAAAAAAGCACTGAAGCATTAGATAGAATGAGTCCAACATCCATAATACAAAGTATTAATGGACACATCTTATAGAAAGGGGTTAGATTTGACCATATGGCCAAAAATAAACTTTCTCATGAACTATGTCCTAAACTAAAGAAGAAATTAGTCTTCTATTATTTTTAGTTGCCCTTGATTTTACTTTATTTTATTATCTACTCTTTGTGTAAGAAAAACTTATTTGTGTATTCTCATTGGGGAAAGATATAGCAGATGGTCAAAACTTGTACTATATCTATTCGACACAAGAACAAGGATTAAAATCCTTTAAAATATATATAGAAAAAGATTTAGCCACTTGGTCAAAAATCTATTGTATGTATTCCACACCATAGCAAATATAAAAATTGATTGTGATCCCTATAGGAAAAGACATTGTCAAATGATTAAAACCTTTGTTGTATGTATTCCACATGACAAAAAGAATGAAAATTCATTGTGGTCTCCATAGAAAAATATTTAGTCCAATGGTCAAAACTTCAAGCAAAATACATACGACAAGGATAAAAATTCATTGTGATCTTTATAGGAAAATATTTAGCCGGATGGTCAAAACCTCTATTGCAAGTATTTTACACAAGAGTTAGGATGAAAAGTCTTCATGATTTTCATAAGAAAAGATTTAGCCACATGGTCAAAACATGTATTATATGTAACCTAGATGATAGCAAGGATAATAATTGTTTGTGATGTCCATATAACAAGGTTTAGCCAAATGGTCAAAGCCTCTATTATATGTATTCCACATGACAACAAGGATAAATAGTCTTTGTGATCTCCATGATAAAATATTTGATCAAATGATCAAAACCTTTATTTTATATATTTTACATGACAACAAGGATAAATATATTTTGTGAGAAACATTGACCTCATGCTTAAATGTTGAAACTAGAAGGACCTCCAAAGAATAGGAGATTTCATTCCCTATGACATGAAGCTATAAAGATTGAGGAAATTTTACCATCAATTAGAAGCTATTTGATAAGGAAATATAATTTGTATTATGGTTAAATATTTATAAATCTTATAGTGCCTACTTATTCATAATAGTAAAATGTATCATATTGCATTTTGTTTTTATGTTATACTAGTTTAGTCTAAATCATGTCATATTAATATATCATACTATGCATATATCATGGAATATAGTATCAAAATATATTTTAAAATATTATATATATAATTTTATTAATAATTAATAAATATAATTTAAATATATTAAATCATATTCTGTAAGATTATGCATATTTAATATGTCTAATGTATAATGTGTAACATCATTGGGGATTTCGAAGCCATCTTAGTTATTGTTCGAGAGTAGAATCTCTAGCAGGGTGGCAGGATAGGGAGTGTGTGGGCAATATCTCTAGTTAGGAAAATAAGGGTAGTATCTCAATCATGGGTTCTTAGGGGTATCCCTCGATGAGCAATAGTATAGCCATTACATGATTTTTTTTAAATCACGACTTAAAATCTACAAAGCAATTTAAAAATAGTTACAAAAATAAGATCTAAATCTACTTGTATTCTATAATGAGTTATGGTAATTCAAATAGTGTGATACATTAAATGATCCTTTTCACAAGGTCAGTCTTTACAACTAATCATGACTTTTTTCAAGACGAGTTTATTTTCCTCTCCCTTCCTCTTCTACACAACTCTTTGACCCGAGTGTTTTCTCTATTGCATTTTTATAGTTGCAAGTTTTGTATCCCTAGTCCTCCATATTTCTATCTCTCCTCCTATCGTCTCTCTCTTACTACAAGTTTTATGCCCCTAATCTTTGGCAGTTTTGTCTCCTTACTCTTCTCTGAGTATTCTCTACTATTTCATTTTCTCAACCAAAATTGATTATGCAACACAAATTTTGATTTGAATCTAGATATTGTGACCAAAACTACTTGTGTCTTCAAATCAAAAACCTTGCTCCAAATGTTAAGCAATCATATAGGGTAGTGAATGATCACCAACTCCCCAGCATGTCTAATCTACTTCACGACTGATTTCTATTACATTTCGAATAGCACAGATTGCTTACTTCTACTAGCTACAACAAGTTTTAAACTCTTCTCTACTTTATTTTTTGCTTTTGTGTTAAACTACACTAATTTGGTACTAGTGATTCTCCACTTCTTTTCTAATCTCTACTAATACATATTCTCTCTTGATCAATTCAATCCATGCAATTACAAAAAATCATACTACTAATCTTTCATATGATTAGTATAAAATGATATTAAGATCAAGAATCACAAGTATTATCTAAATAAGAATCACCTATGAAAATTAAATGTAATATTTACTTTTGTAGCAATGAGATTAGGCACTTACTCTTGGAAATTCAATGTCTTCTTCTTCTTCCTAATTGCTTGATTGATCTCTTGGAGTACTTGTCTTTTTGGATACCCATTACCTTGCAAATGATAGCTTATTTGTTGTGAATATAAAAAACATGATTTTTTGCAATATTGAAAACACTCTCTTTTCTGTGAATATGAAATATATAATTTGTGTAATGCTGAAAAAACTCTCTTAGATGTGAATATGAAATATATGATTTGTGCAATGCTTTCATCAATGATGAGTGCTTTCATTTTATACTATATGCTATATGCCATAAGGTTTCACCTAAAGGCTAAATTTGGTCTTATATTTCTTGTATCATTCATTAATATTGGAGCATTTTATCAAGTTCTTATACCTAATATTATACTTAACTATATAACACTCTCTATTATACCATATTTTCTTTGTAAAAGTATTTTCATAATATTTGATCATTATATTCTTTATGCTTTTGCAATAAGCATATGGCCATACAATACTTATTAATACTCAATAAAGCATATTACAAGGAATGTAATATATGACTTTGCCATAGGATGAAATTTGATCTTCTAACAACACATATCATGTTCTTTCATCAATCTATAGATTAGACCATATGATCAAAAGATTTCTTACAATATAAGAAGTACTTTTTGTTATTGTATCCAATACAATCTGAGATTTGGCCATATGGTCAAATCTCATAGTGGTCAAATCTTTTCTTATAATATAATATTTAATTTCTTATATGAGATTTGGCTATGTGGTCAAATCTTTTCTTATAATATAAGATGTAATTTTTGTTATTTTTTCCACTATACTATGAGATTTGGCCATGTGGCTAAATCTTCTCCTTGAGTTGTCTCTTGGTCAAAACAATGACTCTTGCAGTATCACAATATCTTGCAATAAATCGACCACTTTGATCATTCTACTACAAGAATGACATTTCACAATTTGTTCAAATTCTTTCTTGCATTATTAACCCTTACTTGCTTCCAAGAGGAAAGACTATTTTCTACTTGCAATGCCTTACTATAATTTGGCCATGTGGTCAACTCTTGCCTTGCAACAAACAAACCACTTTTTTTGAAAACTAATGTTGAAAAATTAAGACTAAATCTATGGTGGGTTCAATCACACAAATTTTGGGTATGCTGGATTCGACCATATGGCAAAATCTTCTAAGACAAATGTATTTTATATTATCTCCAAAAAGGAAAACCATATTCTTCTTAGAACTCCTTAAAAGTAATTACTATAATTATAGGAAGTTTGGCCATGTGGTCAAAACTTGTCTTGCAACAAGCGAACCACTTTGTTTCCATAAACCATTTGTTTCGTTTCAATTTTTCATAACTTGCTATCTATATGGTCATATACAAATATCATATCATTTTACCACAAATTAGCCACTTTGTCCATTTCACTACAAAATAAAAATTGGCCATATGGTCAAATATTTCATTTTGTTATCAATGCTAGCATCCAAGAACCCCCAGTCTTGTTTCATTCAACCATATGATCAAATCTAGTCTCATACATCTTGCAAACCATGAGACCAATTTTTTCATTCCACTACAAAATGATGTTTGGCTATATAGTAAAATCCAATTTCACAACATGTTGCAACAAATAAACCACTTTCTTCATACGGTTATGAAACTAGATTTGGCCATATGGTTAAAACTAGTTTATAAAAATATAGATATCTTGTAAGTTTCACCATGAGATCAAATCTCCAACTTTCAAGTATTTTTCACATCACCTTATGTTGATATCTATGGGATTTGCTACATGGCCACATTTGTTTATATGTGAATCTCATTTCACAATAAACCACATCCTATGTGTTTAACTAGCCTTTAAAAACCATATAATAAAAAACCATGGAAAAGTTTCTAATCTCATAGATAAGTCTTATGACTAAATAGGATTTGACTACATGGCTAAAACCAATAGCAAAGCTTCTACAATATGACTCCTTTCAAGGGAAACTTACATGTACAATAATTGAAATATTAATTTGGGCCAAATGGAGTTGCGAGATTGCTACATTACCACATTGATATATGGGTGGATCTCATATTGGACTAAATCTCATTCTTTGATTGAATAGGATTTGACCACATGGCCAAAAACCTTAGCAAAGTTCTTAGAGTACTATCCAAGCATAGGAAACTTACATGGAGAAGAAATCCAATATTAACTTAGGGATAAAATCATCCATGAGATTTTTTTAACCACAATGATTTTTCGTTATATCTCATACCACACTAGCAGTCAACATTTCATTATAGTGCTTGACCATTTGGTTAAGCCCATGGCCAAGTCTCACTATTAACAAAATTTGATATTTTGACCTAAGTGTGTGGCAAAGTTTCTATTATATGATTCTTGCAAGGAAAATATAATTAATGCTGACTTAGGGCCAAAATAATCTATGAGATTTGATACATAACCACATCTATTTATGGTTAGATCTCATACCACACTTAATCTCAAATTTTAATATTTTATTTTATGAAAGAGTCCCTTTGGAGTACATTTATCTTGTATTTTGTAAAATCTTGTGGTGTTGTGTTTTCAATTTTCAACCTAGATATATTATACATTTATTTAGGTTTGTGAATTTTGACTATTTGTAGATCCACTTTTGTTTAACAACTTTTCCTCTTTGTAAGACTATTCAATGGCAAAGAAAGATTGTACATCCAAAAAGGAGATCCAAACCATTGATGGAGTTAGTAGTGATTTTGTGTGTCCATAGTATGTGGATGTTTATGATAGTCAAGGAAAAAGGGATGACAATGTTCTCTTATTTACTTTAAAGAGTGATATTTCATTTTTTCAACAAGAAGGTGTCATAGAGAAGCTAATTGATGGATGTGCTTGGAAAGAGGAAATACCATGTAATCTTGTAAGGGGAAAAATGTGGTATACAAACTTGATCCTTTGTCATTTCACTTTACTCATATTAAAGAGGACAAATAATACTCTTTGAAAAAAATGGGTTGGGCCTTATTTGAGGATGTAAAGGGCACATAAGACATTATATCAGCATTCCAAACTATCCAAAATAGTGAGCTACTTTCCCTATCAAGAAAAGGTAATCGCCCCAACAAAAGAATGAAGCTCCAAGATAAATAAACAAACTCAAGACCTTCACCTTCTCTTCAAGAAGAAAATAATACACCAAATCCCACAAGCTCAAATTTAAAATCACCTCAACAAAGTTCCTCATCACAAGCCCTAGTTATTAGTATGGCTGCTAACACTAGTGAGAATGATGCTACTTTACCTTCCATGCTGGAAGTTACACCTGCAAAGCCAATAATTTCTCCCGAGGTCAAGGGAGTAGAAAAAACATTTGATTTTCCTAAGATAGCTAATAAGAAGGGAAAGAAGGAAAAATCCAGATTTCACATGTTTGAAAAATTCTTCCCATTTGATCCAACAACACAATTTCCTATTCTCCCTAATAGGTGCTATGAGGAACCAACTCACTATGTTGGGATTATGTGGAGAAGATAACTACATCTTTCATAAAGCATCCCATGATTCCATCAACACAACAACATATCTTATGCCTTGTATACAAGACAACAATGAGAAGAGACCCATGCATCATGATGAGGTGGATGCTAATAAGTTGGACACTTATAGTTATTGGATTATACCACGGCTTCACTCAATTCATGCATCAAAAATATATATTCAAAGTAATACTACACATTGTCTAGCAACCAAGCAGTTATACACCATGCGAAATGCTAGAATATTAGTTGATTGTCCTACCAAAATGTGCATTGAGCCAAATGACAAATATGGAATCACATAACGTTATGAAGAATTCCCCTTATGTTGAGAAACTTCAACAATTAAGAGATCAGTGGTGGCTAGCATTTGGTTCTCCACCAAAACCCCAACAAGGGCTTCCTAAGACAAGCTCTCAAGGAGTACCATGGCACATAATCACATATCAGCTTACCTTCTCTTTAGATTTGAGGCATACATTGGAGAAAATTGTGCATCTAGAGATTACCATATGATTATTAGCTCCTAAGAAATATTTGATAATTGGATCAAAATCATGAAGAGATATTCTAGAGGTGAGCTTATATCCCAAGAGGAGAGTTTGAGAAAGAAGGGAATGCAACTTTCTCTTGCTACATTTTGTTGCCTTATGGGTATGAGAAGGATGGAGACATACTTACACTACAAGAGGAGATCAATGAAGGTCATATCCTTTTTCTTAAAAACAAATGGGATAAGAAAGATATGATTAATATGGAAACAAGGGCTAAGCAAATCAAGCAAGATAGGGTCCTTAAGGAGGAATTAGTCACTCTTTTTCAGAAAGTAGCACTATGATGAAGACTTAGGAAGATCTTCTTGATGACTATGATATCAATGATAAAGTCTACATGAATATTTTAGGCATTTGCAATGATTGGGTATCAAAGAAGCTCACATGTGGAGTTGATACAGGGTCCCTACCAAATGGAGCAAAAGTTATTGTAAACTTTCTAATTGGAAAAAAGTAAAATCATCTTCAATCCTCCACTAGTTCACCTTGGTGTGTATATGTTATCGGATGCAATCTAGAAACCTTTGATCTTATACATAATGTTTACAATGATCCAAGCACCATTGGGATTGTTGTTCTAGGTTTATATTGGTTTTTTCTGATTATATATTTGTTTTTTATAAAGTAAGAAAAGAACCCTTTATTTGTTTTCTTTATTATGAGAACATGCTTTGTATGCTTATTTTGGATTTGATTTTAGGTTATCTAAGAAGTCCCAACTCAGCTTAGAAAGAGAGAGAGAGTCGAGAAAGTCTAGAAAATAACGTAAAATCCTTTTTGCTGTCTTTTTTACATTCGTGCTCAAAAATTCTAAAATATTGACACATCCCGAAGCCTTTAAACACTTATCCATAATAAGAACATGGAGTTGAGGAAATGAAATGGGACTCTAGAAAGTTTGAAAAGGTTGTATCCACTCTACTACAAATGACATGTGAACCTAAACAATTCATCTTATTATCATTTCTTGATTGAAAGCAAGTGGAAGCTTTGTAAAATGCTCTTGAAAGCATTTCTTGTATCACATGCTTGTTGGTAGTGTTGACTTCCTACCAATTTATAGAACATTTCCTTTTGGATCTATAGATTCCTTTGTGGTTTTGACATTAGTGACCATGGAAAAAAGCTTCATTGATTTTGAGTGATATATAAACAATGTCAGCAAGCCTTCCATTTTGAACTTTGAAGGCTTGGACAAGGAATGCAATGATGAAGACCTTGAAGAAGATAAGAGAATTGCAAAGGCTTTTTTGAGAAAGAAAAGGAAAGTTATGGGGACTACAATCAAAGTATTCAATGATTCTCACGAGGTTGTATTAAATGTATATGCAAGTGGACTTGCATCTAAGGTGGCATTGGCAAATCACATGAAGACTACTGTAGTGGTTTGCAACACTCAAGAGCAAAGAGAAATTGAAGCCCAAGAGAGTCCATGAGAGTGCCAAACAAAATTCAAATGCCCAAGAGGTTCCTCCTACTGAAGTTCAAGTTCTTGAAGTACACTCGAGGGCATAAAAGAATCAAGCCAAGATATAGCAAGTCTAATTATGAAAGAGAAATAAAGGCTACTTCGAGTATTTAAACAATATTCCTTCTCCTTTCATCAAGGAAGACACATTGATGTAATTTTGGTTTTTTTCTTGGAAAGTTGCCTCCATTAGCATATGTGATATTTTCTTTCTTTGGTGATATTGCCTAAAGAAACTGTGTCTTTAGTTTTTTTTAATTGTTACAAAAGGTACCAAGCATGTTTGGTTTAAAAAATCTATGTAAGTAAAATTTTGCTAAAGTAGTATTAAAGAGCTCATTAAAATTTATCATCCTTTGTAAGGACAATTGTTTAAAGGAGATATTGTAATCTAGTGTATAAGAACACTCATCACTATGAAAATTTTGAGCTAGCTATGCAAAATTTACTTAAGTTTATTTAAGATGTTATTTCAATTAAACTCTCATATGTCTTGTGTAATGATCTTGTCATGTTATTTTTTGTTAGATTTGTCCGCATGGTCAAATCTCTTATCTCTTATTATCTCTTTTACTGACATCACTAATGTATATCTATGCATGTACCTTAGGATACGAGAGCCAATAATATATTGCATACCCCAAAAAAGTTTCATTGCACCCCCCAAATGATTTTTACCTCACTAGCAAATATTACAACAAATATTTCACCTCCATTGTGTCTTTTGAGATATGTACATGGAATATTAAGATAAAATGCTTGCTACAATTCATAAGTTTAAATATCTATGGGATATATAACTAGTTCAAAAATAGAATGGTTAGTCCTCAAGAAGAAACTATGAAAACTTTATCCAAATAGAGTATACCTTATCTCAATTAAATTATCATGTGTCACTTATATGTGACAGTAGTTTTGGTCACATGGTCAAATGTATCATATTTAATTTTCTTTAATAATTAAGACTAATAAACATGTTCTTTGTACATGCCATTTTGAAGGTCTTTTTAGAATCTAAGTATGTTTAATATTATAATGATAAGATAATTTTTATCACTAACTATAATTCTCTATTGTTAGTAGCCCAAGTATAATTATAATTAGCAATAAAAAGGAGGTATGAAAAAAATGAATTTATTAGAATAGATTTTACCTCAAAGAAATCTTCATATATATTTTCTTGACCTCTTGATATTACTCTTGGTTAGATTTGTCAATATGGTCAAATGTTTCTTTTCTTAAGACATCATTTATTAACTAGTACCTATGCATATATTTGTCAATATGAAGTTAAATTGTTTTAGTGTTCTATACCAGCTCATAGCTCAAACATTAAGTAGAATGATGAGGAAGTAAATGAATCTAATGTGCTTCTTTTTCTTATTTGTAACTTCAACTAAGAAATCTATCATTGGATATCTAACAGATTCAACAACAGTAGAGCATGATGGTGTGATTGATGTGTCCTTTATAAGAAATGCAACACAATTATGTGCAATGCTTGATCTCAATGGTCTTCTTTAACATCGATGCTTTGCTAAGTCTAAAAAGTTCCAAAGTTTTCAAACAGGAAAGCAATGGCTTGTTCTTCGACCAAGATGTATGGAGTTTCTTAAAGCCTTATTTGCAAGATTCGAAGTGGGAGTTTGGTTAACAACTTTACATAATAATATCATGGTAATTATTAAGTGCTTGGAGATCCGTGCAAAAGGGAAGTATCCTTTCTTCATGGTTTGGGGCCAAGAACAATGTTATAGATATCCACTCAAAATCATATATAGGCCAGATAGGATGGGAGTAGAAGCGGTGTTCAAGCCTCTAAAGTATGTATGGGATCAATATGGAGATGTTTGTTAGCATACCAAGACTATTCTCATAGATGACAGCCCTTACAAAGGATGTCCAAATCCTATTGAGAATTACATTTATCCAAAAATATTTGACATTGATTGTAGAGACTCTATCTTGATCAAAGAACTTCTACCATGACTTGCTTAAGCAAATACAATGATGCATGTGAAGTCATCAAGTTTGATCGATATGGAAAGGAGCCAGTTCAATATGGACATGAATTGTATGCACAATGGAATGTTGTCGTTGATGAATGGACTAGAGCAGAGAATATGATATTTCATATTCATCATCAACACCAGACGAGACCATGATTGATAAAGACAAAAGATAGATTCAACCTTCAATCACTTCTTACTTCAAGAGACCATCTATTATACAAACATCCTGAACAAATACCTCACGTCATCCATCTCTTACATTGAATAGCTGGCAATTATCCAAGTTGAAGCAAACTCCTTTAGTCTCTACTTTGAAAGATATGGAAGCAATGCAACTTGCTCATCAGTTAGGATATCACAAACATTTCATAAATGGTAGTGCGGCTAAACATCTTATACAAAATCTACAAAAGTTGTATTTTTCCAATATACGTGATGGGATAAGGCAATGACTCTATATAGTCTAATTTTAACTCCCATAATAAATATATCCCTTATCTTAAGGCATTTTACATGGCTATGAAATATCTGCTTGTTAAAAATTTAAAGTATTTTATGTATTTACCTTTGTGTTTTTAAACACCACCAATATAAAAAATGAGAGAAACTACTTAATGTTTTTTATTCTTTCAATAACATTAGTTAATTGTGTTGAAATTTCTTATAAAGTGGTTTCAGTCTAATTTTGTACTTTATATCTTAGCTAATAAGTAAGTCTTAACTAATAATAAAAGTTGTGTTTATTTTTTTGAAAACAAAAATCATTGATCAAAGGTTAAATCTTTGGTCTTTAAAAAATCATAAATTTCTAGCTTGGTATATAAATATGTATTTTATAATATGAAAGCTCATTTAGCTATTTAAAGTGTTAAGCTAGTTGATTTTGACCAAAGCCAATATCTATCTTGTCCACATTTTGTTAAGATAGATAAATTTTTTGAACAAAAGACATTTATATATACACATACATATAAAAAATACAAATAGGGTGAGTAATTATTTAACATACTTGTGTCTCTTGGTTTACACACAAAAAAAGAACCATCACATCATAGGTTATCCAAACTTATTACTATATGGTATCAGATCAAGTTATTAAACCACACCTCATTAGTGGTGACTCTTTTAAGGTCTTAGTTCATGAAACTTATACATGTCACTTTAAATAATGTTATATCTAAAAGAAAAAACTCATGTTATAATATATTCAAATCCATTACATTATAAAATTTGGCTATGATAATATATCTTCATATAATGTTTGAGGCTCTTGTATTCTATATTCTCTCTAGACTCCTCATACCTTTGTATTCTTACATCAAACTTGGAAATTTCTTTGGTATATCTTAGCTTAGCCTCCTTGATGTTTCCACCACCATATAACATCGCATTTTGTTAGTATGCTAGAAAAGATAGAGTGAAATCCAAATCTCCTAATAGCCATGTTGCTTACACTTCATCACTTAAGCTCTCAATGTGATCTCATTTTTGTAACATACAAAGTACATTTTAAAGGCAAAAATAAACATAGTGCTCTTTTTCATTAACAAAAATAAGACATTCATTAAAAATGGGACTTGGAAAATTCCCAAAATCTCTAATACGGTGTTCTAAAAGAAAAAATAAATGATGTGATCTTGATTAGTAGCCACCTTTTGCAACAATGAACATTGGGCTCCAAGAAAAGAAATTTTTGTTAAAGTAGATAAAGCTGCTCAAATTCACTGGGAAAGGATTCGAGGTGTAGATTGATGCTAATGTCTGGATTAAAACGCTTGAAGATTTTTTTAATGTGACGAGAATAAGTGTAGTTAACAAGGCTATGATTGCAAAGTTATAGCTAGTAGGTGAGGCATGCTTATAGTGGAAATAGTGGTGTTGCAATAATGCTACCACTGAATCCCTTGTAAATTGGTAAGATATGAAGAAGGCCATAAGTCAAAGATACTTGTTGCCTTCCTATCATTCTATCAAGACGAACAAGTTTTTTACCTATGAGATGAAGCATTAGGGGAGTTTTGAGGCCTTGAAAATGGTCTGTAAGCGATCCTAGAGAGAGAAAATATTTTAGAAAATAAAATTATTTTTTATTTTTTAAAAATTATATTTTGGTAAGTAAATATATAAAAAATTATTAATAATTGATTGTCGTGATATTCTCATGGTCACATCAAACCTAGAAATCTAGGCCACCATAAAGATGACAAAGATTGTCATAATGAAGATCTTACTCGTCCTCATTAAAGTGAAAACTAATATTCAATTTAAATTTTTTTTTACGTTTGATTACTTCCCTCTATTCTCACTCTCTTCTTTCTTTCCCATCCTTACTAGTTTCTTCTTCATTTTCCTTCTTGTTTCTAATTCACATACTTTTTCAATCCAATCTTCTAATCACATCCTTAGCTATGGATCAGTCATCCAATGATCTTTGTAGCTCTAGTAAAAGGCATCTCTATCATCTTTATATTCTTGAGTTGGATAGTAAGTATGAACCAATAAGGAAGAGAATAAAATCCATTACTATTACAAAGTCTACAAAACATATACTCAGGTTTGAAGGAAAGAAGAAATTTGATCTTTGGTTAGATGGCAGGCTATATCCCAAAGATCCTAGCAAAAATAGCACTCCACATTTGTATACTAGCTCTTCATTGTAAAGGGTCCATTGGTGATTGTTATAATGGGTTTCTAGGCCATACACTTAACTTGGTTGCAGAAAAGGATATCCTCAAATTGGAGAATCATCTTTTGTCAAAACATAACAACGAGTTACTGTAGAAGCTAGAAGGCTATCAATAGAGGATTCATTTGTTGGAGAAATGCATCAAATCTTATCGATGAAAGAAAACTATTTTAGGACTTTGAAATCGACAAAAGGCTCTTAGAAATATTGAGAGTCTTCGACGACGAGGAGGTGGTTGTAGTAAAAGAATCCAAGCATCAATGTATATTTTTTTTCACTTTAAAAATATGAAATATGACTTTGTTTATAATTAATTGTATTGATTTGTGATGTTGATTTTGTTTAGGTCTTTTCTTCAATCGAATGCAACTGAAAGAGATTCTTTGAAAGCATATCAGCTTTATTATCATCCTTCAGTAATTTCAAAAGATATTTTGGAGAAGAAGATATTTAAAAAGACACTAGATAATATTGGTATCAGTTGAGATATTTATATACAACTTTTTCAGCTTTTATAGTCAAATATGAAGCAAGGACAAGTATGTAATTGCATACTTCCAAGGCCATCTATGATATTAAACAGAGAGTGCATAACAAGGTAATGGAGATTCTGGGTGAGACTTTCCATATCAAGGCTAGCTTCAAGGGCAAGAAAAAGGAAGTTGTATTCAATGAATTTAACAATATTTTCCTTGACTTGTCCACCCTACAATGCTTAATGATTGGATTCTATGACTTGTCACTAGAAGAGGCACAAGGAGTGGCTAGATTTGTGGTTAAACTTGATGAAAGTGAGATTCTAAAATGTACAGAACTAGAGAGAGTCTCTATTACCTTGATGAATAGAGCACTTTCATCAGATCATTACAATCACTCAATGTCATTTAGTGTTTCATCGAAACACAACATCTGGTGCCTAGGAGCATTCAAAGTAGATACATAGGTTTTGGGGTGGAACTATAAGATTGAATGGCACATAGTTGGTGACTTAAAGATACTTAAATGTATGTACATTGTATCAAAGGGAGCCAACTCTAGATCTCCTTGCCTATAATGCATGTCCCCAGCCATAGAGTTGAACTCAAGAAATTGGAATAGAGCTCCCTCTAGGCACAACAAGGATCCACAGTTTAAGCCAGTCCTAGATATTCCTTTAGTGAATGCCCATATCTGTACACTTCATGCACTTTCTAGGATAATTGAAAAGCTTGTTCATCTTTATATAGAATTTGCATGGAAGCTGAAGCCATTATAAGCTAGAACAAATGTAGTGTGCAGTGGCGGGTACTGTCAACATAGTAATACAGGGGCGGCTTGGCAGAGGTGCCTTTACCCCCAACAACCTCCCACTTAAATGCAAATCTGCCCCAATGAGAAGTGAAAAAGAAAAAGGAAAGATACTACAATGTACACATGTACAATAGGATGAGGAAAAATGTCACCTCATCCAATGCCCATCAATCTCCTAAGGAAGACAAAGTGCTCAGTAGTGAGGATTTTCGTGAGTAGAACAGCAAGATTTTCATCAGTGGAGATCTTGACAAGGTCAACAGACTTGTCCTCCATGACCCCACCTATGAAGTGATACCTCACCTCAATGTGTTTCGTCTTCACATGGAAGACCGGATTCTCAGCTAGCTGAATAGCACTCATAGGATCCAAATGCAGCGTAGATATAGAATCAATCCCAAGATCATGAACCAAATGGCCCAACCATATGGCCTCCTTGCAAGCCCCAGTGGCTGCAACATACTCGATCTTAGTGGTAGAGAGAGCCGTATACTTTTGAACCCTAGACATCCAAGAGACAGCACCTCCAGGATAAGTGAATACATAGCCAGACGTGGACTTCCTACTATTTGCATGTCTTGCATAATGGGAATTTGTGTACCCCACAAATCCTGTATCCTAGCTGCCATAGCAAATACACATATCTGCTATGCCTTTCAGGTATCTCATGATACCCTTCACAACATCCCAATGTTTCTTGCTAGGTGTAGCCATATAGCGTGCCACAACACCAACTGCAAAGGCAATATCTGGACGAGTGGCTATCGTGGCATACATCAAGCTGCCCATGGTTAATGCATAAGGGATCTTGGCCATCTCGGCCCTCTAGTCATCTGTTTGCAAACAATTGGCCTATGAGACCTTCACATAAGAAGGTAATAGACAACCAATAGGCTTCACATCCTGCATGCAGAAAAGCTCAAGGACTTTATGAATGTACTCCCTCTGTGAGATGTAGAGTAGTCCCTGATGACTATCGTGCTTAATGTGCATACCAAGAATGTGAGAGGCATGTCCCAAATCCTTCATCTCAAAGCTCTTCTTCAGCTGAGATTTAAGAGCATCCAACTCATCATGAGCTTTCCTTGCTATTAGCATATCATCCACATAAAGTATCAAAATAAGCAATGAGCCATCACGGGATTTCTTCTTGTAAAGACACGGATCCGTAATACTCCTGCTATAGCCCTGTGACTGCATAAAGGCATCAAACTTATGATACCACTCCCTAGGTGCATGCTTCAAGTCATGAAGACTTTTCTTCAACTTGCACACTAGGTGCTCCCCACCAGATTCTACAAAGCCCTTAGTGTGCTCCATGTTAATCTCATCATGCAAGAATGCAGTCTTGACAACCATTTGATACATGTCCAAGTCAAGTTGCGCAACTAAGGCTAAAAACAAGCGTAGGGTGGTCATCTTGACCACATGAGAAAAGACTTCATCAAAGTCAACTCCATGCTCCTGCTTAAAACCCTTAGCAACAAGTCTTGCCTTATAAGCTGGATTGAGGTGCCCAAGGGTACTTTTCAGCTTGTACACCCATTTGCATGGCAAATCCTTCTTGCCATTAGGCAGTGCAACCAAATTCCAAGTCATACTCTTATGCACGGGGTCCATCTCAGACTGCATAGCCCTCTCCCAGGATTGACTATCACCCCTGCGCATAGCCTCATCATAGGTGAGAGGCTCTCCTACATCTGTAACCAAGACATAATGCATCGAGGGTTCAAATCTATTAGGTGGACGTCTAGCTGTAGTAGACCATCTCACTGCAGGCTCTGTTGCATGTCTAACATTATGTCCAATACCCCGGCCATGTGTACCAACTGTTGCTGCAGGATGTCCAACTAGCTATGCAGGAGCACATGGCTCCTCTTAGAATATAACCCTGTGTATCTCTGCCACCTTCTCAGGCTACCTATGCATCTTTTCTTCATGGAAGACTACATCATGGCTACGAATGACTTTCTGCACTTGTGGATCTCATAGGCGATAACCCATCTCGCTTGCATCTCCATAGCCAAGGAAAATGCATTTGACACTCTTAGGATCCAGCTTACTATGCTTGTCCTTGGGAACATGGCAGAATGCCTCACATCCAAAGACATGAAGATGTGCATAAAATGAAGGTTTCCCAGTCCATACCTCCTTTGCAACCTGGAAATCCAAACCATTGGAAGGTGATCTATTGATGACATGCATAGATGTACTAACTGCCTCAACCCAAAAGCTTTGTGGTAGGTCTGCATGGCTAAGATTACTGAGTGCATGCTCCTATATGGTTCTATTCATCCGCTCAACCAAACCATTCTGGGGTGGGATATAGGGGGTGGTCAATTGATTCTTAATACCCCTTTCATTACGCTGCTCAAAGGCACATGACACATATTCTCCTCCATTGTCAGTCCTAAGGAATTTCAGTCTATGCCCACCAGTCTGGGTCTCAACCAATGCAAGCTATCTCTGAAACATAGCCAAGACATTTGACTTAAGCTTAATGAGGTAAGCCCAGAATTTACGCGAAAAATTGTCAATGAATGTCACAAAATACTTTGCACCACCCATAGACTGACAGGGCATGGGCCCATAGACATCCAAATGTACCAATGCCAGGGGCTCACTCATGCATGTCCTACCAAACTTCTTATGCATATTCCTAGTCTGTCAGGCATAAAGACAATGCTTACATGAATCAAAACATGCGTAGTCAAGGGGTGGTAAGTATTGCAAACCAGAAAGCATTTTCATTCCCTTCAAGAACATATGGCCCAAATGGGCATGCCAAAGAGATACATATGGGATGGAATTGACTGACAAAAATGGTCAACAGAGGACCCATCAACTACAAGAGGATAGAGGCTACCAGTCTTGGCACCTCTAGTAAGCACAAGTTTTCCACGGGTGATCTTCTAGGCAGAATCCCCAAATGAAACATGAAATCCAACATCATCAAGTTGCCCTAGACATAAGACTGCATATAAGCGCATGTACATGACATACATCCTGTATAACAGAAAAGTATTGTCATTAGAGAACTGCAGCCATACATCCCCAATACCAACAATAGCAAGTGACCTATCATCACCCAAGCGAACTGAACCAAATACAGTGTGGTAGGAATGGAACCGCTCACGGCATTGTGTAACATGAAATGAAGCACCAGAATCCAATGGCCAGCGCTACGCATACATAGAGTGAAGCATCACAAGAACTAGCTGCAAGTATGTACTCCCCATCGGAGTCATCAGTTTGCATGACATTTATCTCCTCGATTTTCACACTGGATTTCGCAAGCATAATGCTGCCATGAGAGGACTTTTCCTATACTTTGTCTTTCCCCTTCTCTTTGTGCTTCTCATTGTGTAACTCATGACACTGTGGGCATATGTGACCCTTCTTGCCGCAATGATGACATGTCACATTAGCATTTCTTCTAGGAGACTTGCTACGTGACTTACCACAGGACTTAAACCTAGACTTCTGCAAGTCTCTGCCACATCCATACCCATGGTCATTCTTTCCATTACCATCTCTGCCTCTAACAATCAAGGCATGCGACACATGAGAGGCATCCAAGTTCTAACGATTGATCTCTTCCTGCAGAACAGCACTCTCTACATCAGGCAAGTTCAAAATAGTAGCATGAGCACATAAGGCAGTGCGGAATACATCCCATGACTCACTCAAAGTCCCGAGCAAAAAACAATGGAGTAACCTCATCATTAAAGGTAATGCCCTACAAAGTCAAGTTCTTGAGAATAGCATGGAACTTGCTCAAATGAGCAAACATTCTCATATTCTCCTTCATGCATAGGTCCATAAGCTGTTTCAGCCAATACATTTGACTTGCTAGACTTTTGTTGTCATAGAGGTTCTTAATTTTATCTCAAAGCTGCCAAGCACTCTGTGCTTCCTCAACCACATTATAATGCACATGTTCAATGAGAGACAAGATGAGGGTGGACTTGTATAACTCATCAAGCTTATCCCATTCGTCATCAATCATAGTTCCAGGCTGCTCCCCATGCATCCTTAGTGGCTTTATCTGCAATTTCTGCACCAATACCTACCAAACATGGCTCTTCCAGTTGGCATAATTCGTACCATCAAGCTTAGTGATGTTGAAGATAGCACTATCAGTAGAAGAAGATGCCATACTACAGTCCAAGACGGTGCATACAGTTCAAAACTGCTTGTTGTTTTCTGTTTTTGTAAACAGCCAAAATACCACCAAAACCAAGGCAAAATGACCACGAACTGATAGCTAATGATGCTAGCCACCACAAGTACCATCAAAATTACATAAAATCAGGATGATTCAACATGAAAATTTCACATCTATCCATACATAAATGCTTGCTATAATAAATTACAATCATGTACAATGAGAGCAAACTGTAGACAAAATGGATGCTCAATGTTTGTCAACTATATCAAGATGCTCCCACTAGCACAAAAGTCGTAAATATCAAGCAAAGAAGCTCAACAAGGGCATATGATAGCACCAATGCCAGAAGATCCAAGATCAAGCATCAATAAGACCTCATGAGCATTTAGGCCGTGTAGCATCTGTACATAGCATCCATAGACATCAAGTACATCCAAACTGTAACTCTAGCAAGCCGAGAAATAGCCAAAGTAAGCTCCATGCAATCAAATGTCAAGTTGATGATGATCTCAAAGACTTCAAAAACCAATTGAACCTTTTTAAAAAGGCAATGACAGAAGCTTGGGGTAATCAACACTTCACTCACTATATTGTAAGAAGTTTGCATATGTATGTCTCTTTATTGTCTGACTCATATAGGGTTTTCTAATTGAATTTCTTTATCTGTTAATTATGCAACATATTTTATACAACCATGCTCCATATTTTATCAAGAAATATGAATCTCTATCTATTTGGTCAACCCAAGGTATGGAAAAATCACATTATCAAGCAAGAACAAAATACTTTAGACACACAAGACATGGAGGTGGAAGATACAAAGCAAACAGTTTATTAGAGGTCTTTCAATGGTTCTACAGACAAATTTGGCATAAATTCAAGCTCAGACATAATCACATCATGTAATACATCATCTTTGGCAAGGATTATATCCACTATTACCCAAAGAAGAAAAGAGGGATATTTAAACTCTTGTGCAAAGCAAAGATATTCTGAATGGTTGCAAACTAGACAAAGAGATGGAAAAATATGGGTTTCAAGAAACCCTTAACATCTTTTAGTCTCACTCTATTGCAAAAGAGTCTTTAGTTTCAAGGAATTCACTAGGTCCTCTAAGGAAATCTTTTGTTTCATCCCACTGGATGAGACCTCTACATTTTAGGAACTCTTGTTTCCTATAGCCTAGAAGGAGCTTCAAATTATTGGCATCTCCTACATGGGAGAGCAAATAAGAGGCAAGAACTCCAAAGTATCCTACCCTAGATCCATTGTATCCAGCCATGAAGCCAAAAACTCTTACAGCTTCCTCCTTGTCCACCAAAATTATATTGTCTAAACCTCTATTAAACGCTTGGGATCCAATCACCTTGGAGATTGGTAAGCTTGGAGAGCTTGATAACCTGCTATGATAAATTGCAACTGTTTGATTATTTAAGCTTCCAATATAATGACCAAGGCTTTCAATGGCCTTGAGCCCTTGGCTCTTCCAAGAAAGTTGTATGCATCTTCAATTTCTATCTGCACAATAAACCACAATAGTATAATATGTTAGTAGACAAATATCGAAAAATATTTGTCTATAATGCATAACATATTCTAATATAAATCACAATGGATATCTTAGAATTATCTTTCATACCTTAGGGTTTTCATCTTCTTCAAGAAGACTATCATCATATAGATTTATTTAGCTTTTTGGTTTCTCCTCTAATGGAGACTTTAGTTTCTCTTCATACCCCATGTTATCAATACCAAGTCTCTATTGAATTTGTAAGTACTCTTCCTTTGTAGGTATCCCCTCCTTTTCATATTCCATGATCTTGATTAATACAAGAATGCAAGGCTACATAACTGTCTTGAAGATTCTCTCCCTCAACATTACGAGTTGATAGCAATTCCTCTTCACAACCTATAAAATTATTATCATTTTGACCCCATGCAGCAAGGATTGCCAAGCAATAATCTTCTCTAAGATCAAAAAGGTGTTGAATATCATTTAGTGATACATATCTCTTTTTGTTGATGAAATAACTCGGAAATGTTGGTACGCATTCAAGAGGACCTATTTCAATCTTTGCACTCAACTCTATCTCCTTTTCTTTCACTTTTGTAATGTTTTCACTTTTAAATAAAGCAACATCAAATCCCTACATTAATTGGTTCTCAATATCCTCTTGAAACATTTCTTCCTTCTCTTCAACTTTTTTGTCTTTGCATGTAATATCCTCCATCTTCTTTCTTGTATTGTATCTGAAGAACAATTATCCATATATTGAAGATATACAAGAAATCCAACATCCTTCTGTACAGAAAACATTGTTGCTGATTCTGATGAAAAGGGAAATCTGCTTTCCACTTCTTGAATTCTTCATCAATAAGGCTAAACCTTGTTTGCAAAGTTGTTCTAGCATCATTGGAAGCTTCCATTGCATCGCTATAATTGACAAATCCCTCAATCTCTAGGCCTTCCACATGTCTATCATAAAACTCCCTAGAATCCTTCAGTTTATCTTCAAGATCCTTCAAAAGCTCTTGCAAATCAAAGGGAACATTGAGCATATCTCTTATGTAAATAAATCTAGATGAATTTCTAGTTGCATGAAGAAAATCAAACAACTTTTCATCATAGGTATCCTCCTCCTCCATTCCCTCTAAAGACAACTTCCTTTTAGTTATCATGATTACTCACAAAAAATCCACATTTGCTCATATCCAGTAGACTAAAGAAAGATTGCTTAAAAATTTTAGAAAATACAAAATGAATTAAATGAATTAAAACTTTATGCAACAGAGAAAGCATGAAATTCCAAGTCTCATCGATCAAGCTTTGTTTAAAATTTATGACTTGTGAAATGCGAAAACAATGATTCATACCACCTCACTGTTCACAAAATAACATTTCACACATCACTTATAAAAAAACCTTGACGATTTCGTGTTTTATACATCCAAAAGTTTTTAACAAAACAATCCATCAAGAACATCAAAAGAACATCGTTTAACATGTGTACCAAAAGAATGTTGATAGAAAAACAAACTAAAACCATTACATAATTTCTAAGTCCCTGATGTATATTTCTCCTCTTAAACCAACTAACATCTTCAATAACTCGAAATTCAGGATTGTATAGAAAAATATTAAGAAAAGTGTGATACCTGATATTTGCAGGCCTTGCTCTTGAGAATAAATGGTTTCTTGTAAGAATATGCTTGGTTTGGCTTGTGATGCTTACAAGATAAATAGCTAGTCGAAGACAAGACAAGATACGTGAAAGAAATAGTCACCAAAACCTGAACCTAAGTGCTCATATGTATATGCCAACAGTCACCGCACATCTGATCAAAAAATACGCTACACTAGTTCGGAGGAGGTGCGCTTAAAATGAAAAAAACTTAAAAATTGGAGCCATAAAAGCTCTATCATGTCAAAAAAGTAAGTGACACGTGGCACAACTTCCCAAGCAAAAACGGTATGTAGTCGCACGTGTGAAATTAACTACGCATTATAGTAGCCACACGTGTAAACCAACATCCTTATAAACCCAATTTCTGAACCACAAAAGAGTTTTTTCGACGATAAATCTCTCTCTATGCTCAACCAAACCAACACAACGAGATTTGATCACAGTGCAAAATTTTTCTTCAGCGCAAGGCTACTAAAGAAAGCTTCATTGCCCAGCATACGTACCGAACCCTCAAGAATGTAAGTTTTTTGCTCAAATATGCGTAAGCTCTGAATCCCTTGACAATTTCTACCAAATCATCTCCAAAAATATCGAACGTATGAAATGCAATCGGTGCTAGGTTTCTCTTGTCCATGTGAGGCCTCCTCGCATTTCATACGACTGAGGCCTGTACTGTTTCTGTTGTGATGTGGGTGTAAGCTTTTTCTTGTCCATTTAAGCCATCCTCGTGTTTCATACGTCATGCATATGCACATACAGGTTATAGAACTTTCAATATCCTCTATGGCCTTTCAATATCTTCCAAATGCATGTGTCTATTAGAACAACACGTATTACAAAGTCAAAATGTTTAAGGTAAATAACGTTGCCCATAAAGTAGTCTAAAAGCTGAGTCAAACTATAAAATTTCAAATATAAATTCCTTGAAATATAAATTTTGCTACCTGATAGTGAGATGGAAAATGTTGCTAGAAGGTACTAGGTGAAGCTACTGAGTAATTGGATACCACATATTGTTCTTTGAATGATATAGCAAGAATAGGCATGCATGAAATGCGATGGGTGTTAGGTTTCTCTTGTCCATGAAAGGCCTCTTCATGTTCCATACAACTAAGGCCTATCGTTATTTTGTTGTGACGTATGAAAGGTGATTGGTGTTATGTTCACTTCTCCGAGTGAGGCCTCCTCATGTTTTATACGACTTGAGCCTGCATTGTTTTCCTTGTGTCGTACGAAACGTGATATGTTGTTTAGTTCCCTAGTCTAAAATGCCTCTTTGCATTTCATACATCTTGTGCATTGTTTTATTGAAATTGGATTTAGACTATGTGATTAGTGTTTGCTTACTACTTAGTGATTCTAGATGGCTACTTAGATATCTTTCCTAATTTGTTTGTATTATTTATTTTTTTGGATGTTTCAAATGACTAGAACTAAGCCCATTGCAAGGAAGCAAAAACTTGATCATAGAGGTCTTGCTTCAAAGATCCATCAGTCCTCCAAGCCTTCCAAACTTACAAGGAAATCAAAGCCAAGAAGAAGGCTCTCATAGCATGTGAGGTGCCTTAAGGAGATTAGAAGTGCAATGAATGCTCTAAATAATGCAATTCCAAAGCTACATTTTCAAAGGCTTGTCAGAGAATTCTGTGATAAGCATAGTCTACATAGTTTTAGATTCTTATATCTGTGATGCTCATGCACATAGGCTTATGCTTATGGATAAAGACATGATAATTCTCAGGAGATTGAGATACAGGTTTTCAAAGGTCCTTGAGCCAGTACCTCTTTTTGATGTGAAGGCTTTCAATATTTTAAATGTGCCTCCATATAGAAATAAGAAAATTTATCCTAGTTTGAAGGTTGAAGATGTTACGCATGTAAAGGGCACAAGACAACATGAGAAAGAGAAAAATGACACGATAGAGCAGGGAGAAAAATGGAGGGAGTATAAAAGAAACAAGGAAGAAGAAAAGGAAGCAAAACAACTCCCATATTTTGAAGAGGAGTTATCTACCCTTCTTGAAAGGGCTGACCCTAAGGGCTTCAATGTTTCTTACTTTTTACCGGGTGATATTAACAAAATATCTAATATAGTATTTTTGGACTCTAATTGTATTCAAATTCTCAAAAATAAAGTGAGAGAAGTAAATGACTCGGTTTTTCTTCCTGGGATGAGTTATAGTTTACCAAAATTTGTTTTTACTCACCATATTTTTCTAGTAATAGACTTTCATGTTGATGCTTACTATCGCCATTCCTTTGCTAGGTGTGTAATGCATGAGCCTCTTCAATATACAACAAAAGATTGAGGTTCTTCATCCATCTATCTCATACTATATGAGGAGTGAGCTTGACGCAAGTGCTTTTGACCATTGGTTCAATTCAATTGACTTTAAATCTTTCGAGCTTCTTCTAATTCCATACAATGAAAAGAAAGTAATTTGATATTTGTTAGATTTTATGAGATATTGTTTTGCTAGATTATTGAAATATTTTTGTTTTCAGTTCTCATTGGAGCCTAATTGGAATAAATTGTGTGGAGAGGTAATGTTTCCTCATCAATTCTATAAAAGGAAGCCATGGAAATGCCAAGTTGTAAGCTATATAATATAGGGTCTCCTTGATATTTTGATTTTTTTGTTGTAGGTACTCTAAATATTTTGATCTTTCTTTTGTAATAACTCTAAATTTTATTGCCTTTGTGGTACACAGTTGTAAAAAGATTGATTGAAGTGCTAGAGAAAAGGTCTCCCATGCCTTTTGACTTACTTGCAACAATGAAATATAGACAAGTTTTGGTAAGTTCTTGATTAATATGGTTGGAACATACAAAGAAAATTAATTCTAAAAACTACCATAAACAAGTTTCTTAGTTTTACTTTATATTGTTGATTGCAGTGTCCTTATCATGATGATAGTTACTCTTGTGTCGCTGGAGAGTAATTGTAAATGCCAAAAGATTGGTTTACTTTATTTATCTCAATGATGATAAACTTATAAAGGTAATGTGAAACATACTAAACTTTAAGATAGAGTTTTATTGCAAAATAGTCCATTGTAAAAAAATACAATGAACTAAAATTATTTTCTTACAAATGTATGACAATTTACAAGGAATTGCTATACAAGTGAATATGTTTGGTATATAAGAGCAAAGCTCATGAAGTATATAATGGCCAATTGTATACAACCAACAAGAATGGACAATAGTGGGGGCTTGGACATTGAAGGAGAGGAGGTGCATGTAACTACAGTAGATGAAGCTATGCCTTCAACACCCAAGGCAACCAAAGCATCAAAGATAGGCAAAAGGACTCCAAGAAAGGATGTCCCTTCTCTTAAGAAAAGTTCTCAAAAAAAGTAGTTTTGCCTCATATTGTAAGCCCTTGTGTAAAAGTCATAGAGATGGCTAACAAAAATTTGTACATGTATTTTATATTGATAGTAACGAGACCTTTTCTTCAATATCCTTGCATTGTATATTCTTCTCTCTCCTCGTTGATATCTGTAAAAAAAACTTCTGTTACAAATGTTCATTAATCAAGAAGTGAAATCAGATATACACTTAAGTGGATATAATATGAAATAAAAACTTACTCGCTTGTTATTAAGTTGGAACACAAATGAATATGATAGTTCAATATCTTCATTCAGTAAATTCATCCTTACTTAATATAGTGTACATGATTATCTAAAGTTTAGGATTGCAATAATGTCCTCATTGTACCAAACATTAAGATCCACTATAGAATATTTCCTAAAATTATCAAAATTTTGGTCTAAAGTGACCAGACTACCACCAACATAATGCCATCTACTATAATAAAAGCTAACGATGAAATTTTGAGTAGCAATCATATGTTTACAAGCTATAGAGTCTTGATCTATCTTACATATAATTTTTCCTTATGTCCTAGTGTCCCATCCCTCATCAACAAATTGTATAACATGATCATATGCTAGTCTCTTCACTGAAAGCATAGCCTTTGATTTTCTTATCTTAGCATTAGAAAAGAAGTCAACAAATATACTAATAGGCATGAACAAAGTAACTTTCCTTAGGCTACTTGAGATACTAGGTTTTAATGCTCTCTGTATCTCAGAAAATATTTCACATCTATAGCCCTCACTAGTAGTTGGACTTGGCAAAGGCCACTCTTCAAAGCTTGAAAATTCTGACAAAGGAAGGGGAGATATTGATCCCCATTGGCTATGTTGCATGGAGACGTTGCATGGGGACAATATAAGAATGGTCATAGAAGAATATTCCATTCTCTGCAAGCTCTGTCTTCTTTCTACCTTTATACATCTCTTCTCCAATCAAGCCATGCATCACATCAACAATACACTCAACCGGTTGCCATTCCTCAAGATTAGAGGGATAGACATCTACAAGACAAATGAACAAATGATATAATGGAAAACCTTAAACCAAGTTCAAGAAAAGAAAAACTTTAAGAATCAAATCCTTACAATTTGATTTATGCATCGGAAGATTTGAACTCTCAAGTTCCAAATATAGCTCTCTATGCATAAACACATGTTGCACCAGAACCTCTTTCATGCTATTCTTATTTACTCCAAGCTTGAAATCTCGGATTCTACCTGTTCAAGCAGAGATAAACGAGCTCTCATATCTTCGCCTTTTCCCACTTTTTGCCTCTTGCATGGTGATCCAACTGCCTTTGCTAACGATTGTAGGAATCCATCTTCCATCTTTTTAGAACGAGTTAAACACTGATATGGATGTGATTAGGGAGCTTGGATGCCTTGTTGAAGGTCGAATTTATGTATCCATAGCGCGTGCGCACGCACACACACACAGAGAAAACTAGGGTACCACAAAGGAGGGAAAAACATGAGAGGGACAAAAGAAAGGAATGAAAAAAATATGTGCCAATCTTTTTACTAATTTGAATTTAGAGTAAACCTGTCATTATCATCAATTCAAACATATCATTAGATAAAAGTGGCCATGACTATATATCATTAATGCAAAGAATGTCATAATCACGAATATAAGAGACTAAAAATAGATATTGATAATACAAATTCATAATATTATTATATATGTATCTTTTTGTAAAATAATTTTGTGCATTTTTTAAAATATAAGTTCCCTTACAAAGGCTTTGCTCCTATTGGTCTAGAGCACTCTCTTTCTATCTCCTAAAAGGCATTTTTGAGACTTCAAAACTCCCCTAATGCTTAGAGGCCTATTGTCAGTTTGTCAATTTTCTACCATGGACTAAATCAACCCTTGGATGCTTATCTAAAGTCCCTAAAGCTAACTGACTTGCAAGACGCTCTCATATGAGCCAAAGCCTTGATCCAACCAAATGGGGGCCAACTTTTTGAAGATGAAGATAACGACCACACAATGGATATCAAAGAAGACTATGATGACTCAAGAGCACCAAGAAACAAAGTGTCATATGTGTAATGAGATAGGGCATATTCGAAAAGAGATGCCCCAATCACCGATGCTTCCATTGCAATGAGTGGATGCTTATCTAGAGTCCCTAAAGCCAACTGACTTGCAAGACGCTCTCATGTGAACCAAAGACTTGATCAAACCAAATGGAGACCAACTTCTTGAAGATGAAGACAACTACCACATAGTGGACATCGAAGAAGACTATGATGACTCAAAGGACCAAGAAACAAAGTGTCATATGTGTAATGTGATAGGGAATATTTGAAAGAGATGCCCCGATCACCAATGCTTCCATTTCAATGAGGTAGGGTATATTCAAGCCAATTTCCTAAATTGGATCAACAAGATGAGGAACTAGTGACAAAATAAATACACATAAGCTCGACATTCGGCTTTCCTTTAGAATCTGATAATGATGAAGGCACAGAGCCCACTGAAACCTTTGAAGATGATTACAAATCCTAATAGAATCTCTATGGAATGTAATAGAACTTACATTTGTAATGAAACTTACTTTTTGCAATAGTAGTTAAGCCACAATATATTGTCATCATTTTTTCATTACTTCCGAGATTGAAAACTTGTGTGTAATCAAACTAGTGCAACAAAAACACAATGGATTCTAACTGAGAAGTCCTAGAAATAACTTTGACCTAGTAATATAATAACCCCCCAATTTCTTTCAAGATGAGGATATCTTGATTCTTTTAAAGGGGAGAGGATGTAATATTTCCACTTCTCTCTATGCTTGAACTTATGCTTGTGGAGGGAGGGTTTTAAGGTAAACGAAAAATAATGCTATTGATCTTTATTTTTAAAAAACTAGCCATCATTTTGCTTTCGATTGTCAATGTCATCTCAAGAGCATAATCATCGCAATGAAACTAATTGAGCTGCTATTCCTACACATTGTTGTCATGAAGTTACTTGTCATCTCATGCTCCATAGCTACCATCCAACTCAATTAGTAGACCGATTGTTGCAACACTTTGAAATGATCACGACTAGTCCAAGTGGAGAGAGAGAGAGAGAGAGAGGATGAGAACATAGTGTTGAAGCCTTAGGCTGCCATCCATACTACTTGAATTGCATCATTAATTGAATTTTTAATTCTTTTTCTCATCTTCGAGTTAGACTCTAAACAAGACCATAGTTTGATCATTCTGTAAACCCACATAAAAGGGAGAAGCTAGTATATGCTCGAATAATTGGGTAAATCACATTACATTAAATAATCAATCCAAGAGAAAACACATAATAAACCAAATAATATCTCTACATTGTTATGAGAAAAATATCACCACATATCTTTCAAAATTTGATAAATTATACAATTAAGTAGTAATCAATTTGATATGATAAAATATGCTATTAAAATCTAAAAATACAAACATATAAAATTTTGAAGATATAATTAAGTAACTAAATCAACCATATCAAATGATGTATAAATTAGAAATAGATAAAAATGATAAATCTAAAAATTATTTGAAAATTGTAATCTCACAAAGTTCCTCAAGGATAAACTATCATTGAAATAGCTATAAGTATAAAAAGTTTTTGTAATGTGTTGATCATAGTCAAGAGTAGCTTTTCTAGGCCAAAATGGGTGAAGGGTTCAACTCTCACCTACATCTGTACAAAAGATGAAGGTAAGGACCTGATCACCTAAAGCATATTGGAGGTGTTGAGATGTGGGACCTGGTTGTCATCCCATTCACACCTACAAAGACAATAGAAATACTAAACCCTTAAGGACAAATATGAAACAAGGTGCTACACAGTGTTGGGACAATCACAAGGTGTTACAATGAAACATCGTACAAACTAAGTTATTATCCACCTTCAATTACTTGACCATTTGGATCTAATAGTGGAGAATTAAATTTAGAAATCCTACCATACTTGTAATATGATCACAACAACCATGCATTTAGGTACACCTATAATTTCAATCGATCAATGTAGTCAAATGTTGATACTAATATGATGCATATAATTGGTGCTACTATGTTTCATAATGCCAAGCACGACATCCAATTGTTGTGAATACACTAGTTTAAAGGAAACATAGTACTTATGCCCAAAGGAACTATAATAAATTAAATGTATAAAAAATATCTCATATCCCAAAGCATCATTTTCTAGTTTGTCATTAAACTAGCTACCCAAAGAGGCATGCAACAACTTAGGTTTATGTAACAAAGAAAACTATATAAGAATACCTTAGAACATGGTTAACATTTGAATCCTAGAGTAGACATTGTCCAAAAAACATATATTTAGACTAATGAAGTCATCCACACACACAATCTTAGTTATTATAGAAAAACATCAATGAATATCCATGCTTTTATGAGAGCTTATTGAGGATACCTATTGTCAAGTGTGTACTATGAGCTCATTAGCCAATGACTAGCTATGCATTTAATGACCTTGAAAAATGCTTTATCTCATTAGGGCAAAAAATACTTCAGAAAAGGTACTTGTGAGAAGATGATTAAGTTGCTAATTAGTTGAGATTTTGAAACGATGAAACCGCCAAATTTGGTTTCTCAAATGTGGTTAATGAGAGAATATTTGGTTCGTTGAAGGGGTCATCCATTAATTGCCCTCATCTTTTAATTTATGACAGGGTGTTGAGTGTTGAAATGACTTGTTTTTTGGGCTGATTTTTGTTGTTTTTGAGAGCTGAATGGTTGATTTTATGAGATGATTGATTAGTTTGGAAGTGGTTTGAGAGTGTTTTGGATGATATTGATTGTGTTTTGGAAGTTCATGATGTTTATTAGTGGTTCTGTGATGTTCTAATAGGTTCTGATTGGTTCTGTATACCTTCTGTATAGCTTCTGTTTTATTCTGTTTTGTTCTGTTTTGTTTGTCTTCTGTAAGGAGAGATGGAGTATTGATTGATGAAGATTGAGATCTTGTAAAAGCTTATTGAATAGTTTTTGAGAGTTTGGAATGGTTTGAGTATGAGTTATGTGGTTTTGATGACCTTCTATAACCTTCTGTAGGTCTTCTGTAGAGCCTCTGTTTCTGTTTCTGTTCTGTTCTGTACTGTAGCTGTTCTGGTACTGTTCTGTGACTATTCTGTATGCTTCTGTATGTGTTCTGATGGATGAGAGTGTAGCTTGGGAAAGTTTTCTAGCCTTGGAAAGAGGTGAATACAAGTGCAAAAGAGCTGAAAGAAGTGAAAGAAGTAGCTGCTGAAGGTCAAGTGAAGACTAGAGTGAAGTGACAGTAGTGAGCTATGAAAGGACACTGTAGTGGCTCTGGTGACTCTTCATATCAGACATACCTCTTGGGAGGGGTATCCACGACCTAAGAGGGATTATTGAGAGTGATTTTGAGAGATTGTAGTGAGGATATGATGTATTATTGATGGAGAGAGAGAGAGAGAGAGTCAGAGATAGTCAATTCTACAAAAACAGAGTGATTGTATGTGAGAGATGAGAGAGAAGACTATGAAGATATTGAAGATGAATACTATGTGATGTATTTCCATTCAAAGATGGTGTATTCCTTTGCTTTCTTTGTTCTATTGATGGATTTTGTGAAGATATTGAAGAATATGGTTGATTCTATCAAATCCGTGGGATATCTACATGATGCTGTATGAAGATTTGTTGTGCCTGGTGTTCTTTTCTTCATTGTGATCATATGAAACATATAAACAAGCTTGTTGATGTTACAAGATAGATTTTCTTGCAAGATAATTCCCTTTTCCTTGGTGTTCCTCTTGGGGCTCCATGCTTTTGGTGCGCAGCCGGGGAAGCTTGCCATCAACAAGCACCAGAAGAGGCTGAAAATGAAGGAAATGGCATTGCCAAGAAGAGAAGAATTCAATGGATGTTTGTAAAGTTCCTTCTTCCACTGAAGAGTTGGAATTTCTCATAATCAGAGCCACTTTCCACAAGAAGTTCATCCCACAATGGCGGAAACACATCACCATCATGATGCATGCTCTATGTGGTGGACAGTTTCCTCTTCCTGTTGAAGCAGCAGAAACTTGCATCTTGGTGGCAAACTGTTTGGGAACAAACTGAAGAGCAGAAACAGAGAGAATGACCATCCATGGAAGATTTGGCATTCATTGAGAAGTTTCTAGACATCATCAAGTGGGAGATTGTGAAGAAGCTTCAGGAGTCTTGGGCTGTGAAAGTTCACAGAGATAAGAAGAAAAAAAGTTGGAATTTGTTCCTGGGATGCTCAACAGCAAGATACATGGGATGCTTGGTGCACTGATAACCTTCTATTTGTTCAATTAGCAACCCAGTGGAAGTTGGTAGACAGAGTGTTTTTCACAACATACACTGTTGAAACCATCAGAAGCTGGCATTACTATGATGATGGCACCACCACAATGCTTAGACGTATGCATTTTGACACCTTCAGAACCGAATACCTTCCTATGTGTAGTGGCATGAAAGCAGAATTCAGGGACGTTGAAAAGGAAGAAGTAGAAGAAATGTTGGCAAGACAGTCCTCCAGAGACTGCAGCCTTCCGTTAACCCTCTGTGGAGCACTAACAACATAGTGGAGCCAACCCCCTGATGAATGACGCAATAAAGAGGCAAGTGTTAGAACGAGTCCAGAGGTATGTGAGAAGAGAGAAAGTAAAAATCAAGGCAAAGAACGAGCTTGCAGCGGAAGCCGCCTCTGATGCCCTTGCGAAACTCTTTACAGAAGTCTCAATGGCACATCAAGCCCTTCCTCCTCCTGCTGGAGGTCCACTTTCAAGCCAGATCCGTCCTGGAAATATTGATGACAGGCCAGCGAATGTAGTTCCATTGCCAATTTTTAAGAGAGAGTACAATGAAGACCCCGATCTTCATGTAGCAGAGTTTATGGTAGCATGTGTGGCTAACAATGCCAGAACCCCTGAGCATTGGTTGGCAATATTCCCCGCCACTTTCAAGGGCGCGGTGTTTCAGTGGTATGAGAGACAAGCAGCAGGAACTTTTGGCACATGGGACGACCTGAAGTTGGCCTTCCTCACTAAATTCAGGCGTGAAAACTTTTGAAGAGTGGATGCGAGAGGAATTTATGAACCTAAGTCAATCCTCTGGAGAAAGAGTAGAAGCTTATGTCTCACGAATGGAATCCATCCTGAAGAGATGGACTAACCATAATCTAGATGATAGCATTGAGAAGGGAGTGTTTCTCAGAGGATTACAACCAGAAGTCCGTAAGTTTGTGGAGCTGCAAAGACCAGCCACACTGCAAGCTGCAATAGAAGGTGCAAGACTGTACGATGTGTTGAGATATCGAGCTCCACTCATGATACGCCAGGGTGACCGTTGTGCATTTATGTCACCGACGTGTTAGTTGCAGATGCGGTTGGTACACCGCCCATGAATAATAGCTACATGATAGCTATCCTTATCTACTCTAGTTCGTGGCTCAGTTAGCATGCCACCTTAGTTAGTTGAGTTTGGTTTGAGACCCATATATAGGGTTCTTCTATTTCTTTGTATGAGAGTTCTTTTGGCTTACACAACTAAGAAGAGGAAAACTGTTTTCAGCCTCCACCCTTGTGTGTCTTCCCCCATTGTGCAAGCAAGAAAGCTTCAAGCGAGACTCCTTCCTTCTCTCCCACAATCTTGACATGGTATCAGAGCCTTGTTCGTGGTAAGGAGCTCAAGAAAGCAAGCCAAGCTCGCGGTGGTCTGGTAAGAGGAGCAGTGTTGCTTTCATTTCCTGTTTTGGGAGCAGATCTCTGCAGGTAGCACAGCCGGAAATTGCAGGAGTGCATTGTCTCAGGTTGAGACGCCCTTCGCGGTGAAGCAAGAGGGCAGTATATGCAAAATCGTCACTAGGAAGTGACTGTGTGATCAAATACCACTTTCGCCAGTTTTGCAGATTTGCCCTTGTGAGGGTGAAGCTGTGTTTTTTGCAGTGACAGAATTTCTTGCAGTATTCTGTAATGGCGTCTGATTCTCTTTCACAGATTGTCACCGAAAAGCTTGACAAGAACAACTTCCAGGCATGGAAGTTTAGAATGACGAATTTCCTTATGGGAAAAGGATATTGGGAATTTGTTGCAGGAAATGAAGAAGAACCAGTTCTTCCTGATGTTCCCAATCAACAACAAATGCAGGCATTTAAAACATGGCATGAGAGAGCCAGGAAAGTTATGTATTGGCTGTCTATCAGTATTTCAGACTCTATGATTGTGCATATTCAGGATGCAAGTACGCCAAAGGAGGCATGGGATACTTTGTCAAAAATGTATAGCACAAATACGCAAGCCAGGAAAATGCAGCTCAAGCAAGAGTTGCATAATGTGCAAAGAGAAAGTATGAGCATCAACGACTACCACATGAAGGTGAAGAAGATTGCAGATGCACTTGCTTCCATTGGGTCGCCAGTGGAAGATGATGATTTAGTTTCCGTGACCTTGAATGGTCTAGGAAAGGATTATGCACAGTTTCGGACATCCATTTCAGTTCGTGAAAGATTTCCTGATTTTGAGGAGTTGATTGCTCTTCTAATTTCTGAGGAACAGAGAAATGGTGGTGCATCTTCTTCAGGAGAAACTTCAAAAGAAGCTGTCTTCTACTCAAATGCTGGAAGAGGTAGAGGCAGAGGTAGAGGAGGCCGATTTGGAGGCCGTGGCAGAAATCAGAATATGCAGCAAACTCAAGAAAACCAGTCCTATGGAGGAGGACGTGGTAACTCTAGAGGCAAGGGGAGCCAAAGAGGTCGTGGTGGATGGCAAAGAGGCCAAAATGCAAACAGTAATGTTGAATGCTACTACTGTGGTAAAATGGGTCATATGGCTAAAGACTGCTATAAAAAGCAGAATGACATCATGAATGGAAAACTGCAACAAGGGAATTATGCATCTTCTAGTAGACAGGGTGATGACAGAAATGAGCATTTGTTCATGGTGCAGCACATGAACAATTCTATGACAAGTGCAGAAGAAAGCAATGATGTATGGTATGTTGACTCAGGTGCATCAAACCACATGACAGGTCATGCAGAATGGATGGAGGATGCAAGGAAAATGGAAAAACCAGGATTTTTGGAGACTGGTGATGATACTGCACATCCTATTGTGCAGATTGGAAAAATTTCCTTGTCTATGCAGGGAGGGAAAAAGAAATACCTGTCCGATGTATTTCATGTCCCGAATATTACCAAGAATCTGGTTTCAGTTGGTCAAATGGTTGAACAGGGCTTGCAGGTCAGATTTAATCCTCATGGATGCTTTGTTGAGGATATGAAAAATAAAGGTCGCTTGATAGCAAAAGGAAAGAAGAAGGGCAGAATGTTTACATTGGATGCAGACATGTCTGAATTGAGTGCAGCAATGTTTGCACATGGGACCGGTGTAGTTGCAGATATTGATATCTGGCATAAACGCATTGGTCATGTTAATGTACAGCGACTTAAATCAATGCAGGCCCAAAATATTGTTGCAGGATTGCCCAAATTCAAGGTTGCAGAAATGCATAAGGTATGTGAAGCCTGTCAGTTTGGAAAACAGGCAAGGAAACCATTTCCTAGACATGTTCAAGAGAGTGAGAAGCCATTGGAATTAATTCACTCTGATGTGTGGACAACTAAAGCTGCATCTCTTGGAGGCTGTCATTATTTTGTCAGTTTTATTGATGACTATAGCAGAAAAGTTTGGGTGTATTTTATGAAAAAGAAAAGTGAAGTTTTTGGGCATTTCAAAACTCTTAAAGCTATGGTTGAAAAAGAAACAGGCTTGCAGATAAAATGCCTAAGGTCAGATGGAGGGGGAGAGTACCTCTCAAATGAGTTTGCAAAGTTCTTGCAGGAGCATGGCATAAAGCAGCAATATTCATGCAGTTATACCCCACAACAAAATGGAATTGCAGAAAGGAAAAACAGGCATATTGGAGAGGTATCTCGTGCCATGCTCAATGAAAAAGACTTGCCAGATTTTTATTGGGCTGAAGCAGTTGCTACAGCAGTCTACATAATGAACAGGACTCCCACTGCAGCAATACATGGATTGACTCCAGAGGAGAGGTATACTGGTAGGAAACTAGATATTTCTCATTTGAAAATTTTTGGTTGCATTGCCTATGTACATGTGCCAGATGAGCTGAGATCCAAGTTGGATCCAAAAGCTGAGAAGTGCATCTTTATTGGTTACTCTCTGCAGCAAAAAGGGTATAGATGCTATAACCCTTCTACTCGTAAGTTTACAGTGAGCAGAGATGTTGTTTTTGATGAGATGAGTAGCTGGTATAAACCAGTAAATGTGATTGATGATGAAGATGCACAAAATGGTAATGCTACACAGAATTCACAGCAGCAGTCACAAAATATTAGTGGACCTGGAGCGTCCTCTAGCAGTGGTTCACATTCTTCGCCATGGACAGGCAGATTGAGATCAGGAGAATCTTCTCAAAGCAATGCAGATAGTGGTATGCAGGTATCACGAAAAGGAAAAGAGAAGGTTGATCAGCCCATGTTTGATGTGAATGCAGGTCACTCTTATGTGGATGGTGAATCCAGTGGCTCAGAACAGAGCATTGATGATGAGTTGGGTATTCCTTCTATTGTTACACCTAGAGTAAGGAAGACCAGGGATGTTTTGAGAGCACCTGGGAGTGAACCTACTTTGCGCAGGTCTACAAGAGCTAGGTATCCTGTGGATAGGCTGAAATATGATGGATTTACAGCCATTCACTATGCATATATGGTCAAAGTGATACAGGAACCAGAACCCACATCTTTTGAGCAAGCCATGGGAAAAGAAAAATGGGAGAAAGCCATGGATGAAGAAATGGATGCCTTGGAAGCAAATGCTACATGGGAGTTAGTACCTTTGCCTAAAGGTAAGAATGCAATTGGCTGTAAGTGGGTTTATAAGGTGAAGCACAATGCTGATGGTTCTGTGAACAGATACAAGGCAAGATTAGTAGTCAAGGGGTATGCACAAACATATGGCATTGACTATGAAGAAACATTCAGTCCGGTTGCAAGGATGGCAACCGTAAGAGCAGTCATTGCTATGGCTGCATCAAAGGGATGGTCTTTACATCAGATGGATGTAAAGAATGCCTTCTTGCATGGTGATTTGCAAGAAGAGGTCTATATGGAGCAGCCACCAGGTTATGTGCATGATGTTCATCCTCAGTTTGTTTGCAGGTTGAAGAAAGCCTTGTATGGCTTGAAGCAAGCACCTAGAGCATGGTCTGACAAGATAGGACAGTATCTTGTCACTATTGGCTTTCAGATTTCCAAGGCAGATTTCTCACTTTATGTGAGAAAAACAGAGAAAGGTATTATGCTACTTGTCATTTATGTTGATGATTTGATTATGACAGGTGACAGTGATGAAGATATCCTTCATGTGAAAATGCTATTGAAGCAGAAGTTTGAGATGAAGGATTTGGGAGAGCTGCGTTATTTCTTGGGCATTGAGGTGATTAGATCACCAAGTGGGATACAGCTCTTGCAGAGGCAGTATGGATTGGACATGCTGTCCAAATATGGGATGACAGGCTGTAAGCCTATTTCAGTTCCTTTGGAGCAAAATGTGAAGCTGAGCACAGATGCAGGTGAGCTTCTAGAAGACCCTACTATGTACAGACGCATAGTAGGAAGTTTGATTTATATGACTATTACCAGGCCAGATTTGAGCTATGCTGTTGGATTGGTAAGTCAGTTTATGCAGGCTCCAAGGAAACCACATTTGGATGCGGCTAGACGCATACTTAGGTATGTGAAGTCCACATTGCAGTATGGACTATTTTATGAGACTGGGGTTCAGATACAGTTGCATGGATACACTGATGCTGATTGGGCTGGTAGTATTTCTGATAGACGATCTACCAGTGGATATGTGTTCTCTTTTGGGAGTGCTGCAGTCACTTGGAGCAGCAAGAAACAGCCTACAGTTGCCTTGTCGAGCACAGAGGCTGAGTACAGGGGTGCAGCAATGGCTGCATGTGAGGTAGCTTGGTTGCATAAGCTACTTTATGATATGCATCAGTCTACAGATGGGCCAGTTGTCATTTATTGTGACAACATGAGTAGTATACACTTGGCAAATAACCCAGTCTATCATGCTAGAACAAAGCACATTGAGGTGCATTATCACTATGTGCGAGAGAGGGTTTTACTAGGTCTTATTGATCTAGTTTATGTCAGCATAGAGGATCAGGTAGCTGACATATTCACGAAGGCATTGGGCGCAGAGAAGTTGCGCAAGTTCAGAGACCTGCTTGGTGTGTAGGAATTGGGATTGAGCTCGAGGGGGAGTGTTGAGATATCGAGCTCCACTCATGATACGCCAGGGTGACCGTTGTGCATTTATGTCACCGACGTGTTAGTTGCAGATGCGGTTGGTACACCGCCCATGAATAATAGCTACATGATAGCTATCCTTATCTACTCTAGTTCGTGGCTCAGTTAGCATGCCACCTTAGTTAGTTGAGTTTGGTTTGAGACCCATATATAGGGTTCTTCTATTTCTTTGTATGAGAGTTCTTTTGGCTTACACAACTAAGAAGAGGAAAACTGTTTTCAGCCTCCACCCTTGTGTGTCTTCCCCCATTGTGCAAGCAAGAAAGCTTCAAGCGAGACTCCTTCCTTCTCTCCCACAATCTTGACACGATGAAGTGGAAGCTAGATTAGCGATGAATACAGGAAGAGGAGTCCTACCTCCTCTAATGCCAAGAATGATGTACCCACCAAATGCAATCCCGGGGACTGTCCCCTACCCTTACCAACAGATGCCCCCAGTATCACAGTACAGTGCACCAAATCCACAGTGGCCACAATCAATGCCTCAAATGATGGTTCAACCACAACAACAATGGTCCCAACCAATTTCCTCAATGCCAAATCAGCAGCAATAGTGGAACCCTACCAAATGGAGTCAACAGCCAACAGTTCAAACAGGAGCTCTGAATCAGAATCAGAACAAAACATCAAAGGCAGCGGCTCCAGCTAGGACAATTTTAAGTGTCAAGTGCTTTAAAGGCGCCCGTGTGACACTTCCAGATTTTTAGTAATTTTTTCGTGTGCCTATGCGAGATAAAGAAGCTGCTGGCCAGTGTGGGATGCCGAGATGGATGCCCAAGATTTTTCGGATTGCGAATTGGACGCCGGACGCAGGAGGTGCCAAAATTTGGCCAAATTTGAAAATGCATGTATCTTGATTGTCGAGTACAACATATTTCAACATTAATCTAACAATCTCATCATGAATTATTTTGGTCTTATCGAGTGTTGCTATGCTATTATAGGTTTTCAATGCACATGTAAAGGGCGACTGAATCAGGAAAATGGCCTTTGTGCCTCATCTCATCAAAGCATTTTAGAGCTTTATTGCCGTGGTCATTTTGTGCATATCCTGCAATCAGTGTAGTCCAAGAGAATATATCATGAATAGTATCTTTGTCAAGCACTTGTTGTGCTTTTGTAAGAGCCCCACATTTAGCATACATAGTTATTAAAGTGCTTGCACAAGCCTTCAAAAGTCCCACAACATGAGAAGTTTCCTCTAGAAGGGAGATCATTTATCCTCTTGAGGCTTCACTTTGCTCAATTCAACTGTTAGCATTAATGTAGTTTTTTTAAGCTCTTCAAGATCTCAAGTTGGATTGTACCAACAATCCAACCACAAGGCCTTTCCTATCACTTTGTGCTTGAAATATGTAGACCTTGCATTGGCTTGGGGTTGTAGTGGGGTGAAAGAAAAAGCCATGTTTCTATGAGAGCTCATAAGATTTCATGTTTTACAGAGGTTGAATACATCATAATTAGATGCAAAGGTTGAATGTGTTGTAATTAGATATATTGGGGCAAACTACCTTACTGTTGCAATTGTCTCAATCCCCACTACTACAAAGGATCTTTGAAGTATTGCATCCATAATGACTCCACCCTTGCCTTCTTGAGATTTGTGAATGCGAAGGGGAGCTATGGATTGCAATACCAACTCTCTGCTAAAACTTGAAGAAATGTTGCTAGTAAGAATGATGATCCAATGGATGATGATGATGATGATAATTGAGATCCTCTATGCCACGCTGGCTTGAGGGAAGATAGACCTACTAGGACTGTGCTGACCCTCTCTCTATGCCATGCTTGCCATATATTCACTCTCTCTCTCTCTCTCTCTCTCTCTCTCTCTCTCTCTCTCTCTCTCTCTCTCTCTCTCTCTCTCTCTCTCTCTCTCTCTCTCTCTCTCTCTCTCTCTCTCTCTCTCTCTCTCTCTCTCTCTCTCTCTCTCTCTCTCTCTCTCTCTCTCTCTCTCTCTCTCTCTCTCTCTCTCTCTCTCTCTCTCTCTCATTTCACAAAATAATACATTTTCATAAAATTACATATGTACACACTCTCCCTCTCTTCCCTTTGCAAAACAATTAACCTCTACAAAATTAAAGTTGGCTTCTAATCTGATCCATTTAAAGAGTTTGGAACACATGATAGAGTGAATATTATTCTCTTTTTTCATTAGTAGGGATGAGAGAAGTGCTTTAAGATAAAATCAATTAATGAGCCCCATGTCTTGTGTACCATTCATGGCACTCATGACATGCACCAGCCCAACCTATTTATGCAGTGATTACAGAGACTCCTCAAAATCCTCCTGCCAGTACCTCCGGAGGAGAAAGCTTGAAGGACTACTTATCCAACTCAGTTGCAAACATCAAAAAGGAGTTGATGGATGTGATTACAGAGCAGCTACAGACGCTGAAAGTGAATACCGCTAGCATATCCAACGTTGCAGGAGCAGGAAGAGATGTGATGCAGTCAAATACTTGGTGTGGTAAGTGTCATCAAGCAGGCCATTTAGCCACTGAATGTACACGAAAACCAACCATTCCTGGAGCCTTATGTTCCTATTGTTTGCGGAAAAACCATACAGAGGATATTTGCTCTCTGAAGGAGATGCATGATAGGAGGAGGAAGGAAGAAGGCGCAAGATTCAACTTGCTGGAATCCAAAATGACAACACAGGATATTGGACCCAAGCCTAGAGAGTTTGGTCCTAATTTTGGACCCAGAAGATTTCCCTCTCAAAGTTACAGAGGAAGACAGTCTGGCGGTGGTCAGAGAACAAAAGTGGAGTATTACAGATGCGGAGAAAAGGGACACATCTCACCAAATTGTCCAAATCCCAAAAGGTCAATGGATTACAAGCCCTTATGCAGTCGATGCAAAGGAGAAGGCCACACTGCAAAAGATTGTCCAAGCCCAGCCCTAGTGAAAAACAGTGCTACTGATAGTCCGGCCAAGGCTCAAGAGCCTACCTCCAATTTAGTGGAATTGGAAGTTGCTGCGATCACACGTGCAAAGAAGAAGGAACCATCTATCTAGAAAGAAAATAATCCTCCTGCCAAAACAGTGACGTTCAATCTTCCACCAGAAGAACAGAACAGAAGAGAGCCTGACAGTGCCGTACAGAGCACTACAATGCCACAGAGAGTTACAGAGAGAGTTCCAGAGACAGGACCAGAGGTCCAGGAGATAGAAGAGAAGGAAGTGCCACAAGTGGCAGAAGAAGTTCCTATGATGCCTTTGTTGGAAGAAAGAGGGAAAATGAAAATGGGTGTTGCCCCATTCCCTAACCGGTTAGAGAAGCCAGTGGATCCTATTAAGGAATATGATCTGGTCAAAGATCTAGATACCTTTAAACCAAACCTCACATTCCGACAGTTATTGATGTTGTCTCCCAGTTGCCGAAAACAGTTCAAACGTATACTGACAAGAAGTCGTGGCTTAATGATTGCTCCCTCAACAGCAACAAAGTCCAATAAAGCTCCAGAGCCTGTCAAACAAGTGGACGTAGCTAACACCTTCCTAGATCCAAGTACTCCAGAGAGACTGGCGCGTGGATAGAAGGTTGCTTCATTGCAAATGCACTGATTGATGGTGGTTCTTCAATGAACATTATGACGGATGTGGCAATGAAGGATCTAGGACTACAAGGTGTGCAACCAACCCAATGGCTCATCAGACTGGCGGATCAGAGCAGAATCAAGCCTTTGGGTATTCTCCCATATGTGAAGACTACAGTGGCTGGAAAAGATTATTGGCTAACCTATCTGGTGGTGAAGCCAAACTCTTATGGTACATCCTACCCTCTGTTACTGGGCAGACCATGGCTTTTTGAAGCCAGAGCAAGGACGGATTGGTTCAAAGGAACCTTGACCTTGGGTAGAGGACCCAACAAAGTGGTGTTGAGGTTATATGGTTCTCAAAAAGGACATGGATCCACCTCCTTGGAATTATCTTCTGACTCCCCTAATGAGGCTATAGATGGAACATCAGCAGATGAATATGCTGTCAAACAGATCCTTCCCAAGAAAACAGTGGCACGTTTCTTAACAGTGGATACTGTAAGACAACTTCCAAAAGATGCAAAGCCATTATCAATGGGTGAATACTTCCTGCCTGAACCAGGAACGATTTTCGAAATCACTTTTGACAGTGAGATAGAAGCATGGATGTATTGCTCTCCCTGTTACATGGCCATAGTAGAGCCAGAGACAGAGGCAGAAGATGAAATAGAGAACATGTTCTTCTCTTACAGAGCTCCTACAGAAGCAGAAGCAGAAGCAGAAGCAGAAGCAGAAGCAGGAGCAGAAGCAGAGACAGAGACAGAAGAGGATGGATATGATATGGACGAAGAAGGTTATGAAAGTGAGCCAAAAGAATCTATCCCACCTGAAGAGGATATATATAAAGAAGAAGTTCCAGAAGCATCAGAAGCAGGCGAGCTCATGCTATGGGACAAAATGGCAATGGTACCATTTGGTCTGGTAAATGGATCTTCTCGTACGCAAAATCTTTATAAGAAATGGATTAAGAAGAACAAGCCGTCTTTCAACAGCGGCTCATGCCATCCTAAACCATCCTTCCCAAAGAAAGATGATGATGATGCACCGTGCCAACAAGCACCAGTTCCACAAACCCAACAGGAATCAGAGGGTTCCTATTATGTGACGTTCCTGTTATGAGTCTTTAAGCCCAGAGGTAACTAATCTTGAAACCAAACCCGAAACGGCTCTAATCCCATTTCAACATCTCCAGGAGCAACCTAAGTCTCCACCAAAAGAAGAAGTTGGGTTTAGTGGGACGTCAGAAGAGGACACCACTCCCTTGAAGGAGTCGGATCTGTACCCAGAAGCAGTCCACGGGACCTTCATCCGTGAAGTAGAAGGTGAAAGGCAGTTAACCTTTGTGGATGCAGAAGGCACTGAAAGCCACTTGAAGGTGGGTAGCAGCCTCCCAGAAGAGGAGTTGTCAACCTTGTACAACTTGTTGAAAGAGAATTTGGACGTGTTTGCGTGGTCCTACAAAGACCTAAAGGGGATTGATCCCACAATATGTCAACATCATATTGACTTAGAGCCTGATGCCAAACCAATACGGCAACGACAGAGGCGAATGAACCCGAATTATTCCACATTGATGAAAGCAGAGCTGTTGAAGCTTCTGGAAGCCGAGTTCATCTATCCAGTGGCAAATAGTGAATGGGTTTCACCCATCGTGGTTGTACCCAAGAAGAATGGCAAGCTTCGAATATGTGTGGACTTCCGCAAGTTGAATTCCAAGACAAAGAAGGATCACTTTCCTATCCCTTTCACAGACCAACTATTGGACACAGTGGCAGGACATTAGCTTTATTCCCTTCTGGATGGATTCAACAGATACAACCAAGTGCAGATAGCAGAAGAGGACCAATCCAAAACAACCTTCACCACAGAATGGGGGACCTACGCTTACCGAGTGATGCCATTTGGGCTTTGCAATGCCCCTGCTACTTTCCAACGAGTCATGATGGCCGCATTCCAAAATCATTTGCACGACTTTATTGAGGTATATTTGGATGACTTCTGTGTCTATAGTTTGATCCGAGAACACCGGGGACACCTGGAACAATGCTTTGACCGATGCCGGGAGTATGGGATTTCCCTCAACCCCGACAAATGCATCTTTGGGGTCTCTTCTGGAGTTCTGTTGGGCCACATTGTCTCTGCACAAGGGATATCAACAGACCCTGCAAAGATCGAAAAGATTGCAGCCCTGACCGCACCCACCAACCTCAAACAGTTGAGGGGATTCCTAGGCCATGTGGGTTACTACAGAAGGTTCATAGCCCATTTTGCAGCAAAGGCAACCTCCTTGCACAAGCTTCTGAGGAAAGATGCAGAGTTTACTTGGACGGAAAAATGTGACAAAGCCTTCCACACTTTGAAGCAGTGTCTGATTGAGGCACCCATTCTGCAACCTCCTGATTGGACGAAAGAGTTCCATGTACACCCTCATGCATCAATTGAAGGCTTAGGTGCAGTTCTCTGCTAGAAGGGTTCCTTGAAGCTGGATCAACCGATCTATTACGCAAGCCGGAAAGTCACTGATCGGGAACGGAACTATATAGTGACAGAGCTGGAGTGCTTAGCAATGGTGTTTGCCCTAGAAAAGTTTCGCCACTACCTCCTATCCACCCACTTTAAATTTTATGTGGATCATGAGGCCCTGTCCTTCCTGATGAACAAAGCAGATGTGAAAGGACGAATGATGAGATGGCTCCTTTTATTCCAGGAGTTCGACTTTGAGGTGATTACTAAACCTGGTCGTTCCCATGTTCTGGCTGATCATCTGTCGTATATCCCACAAACTGCAGACGAGGAATAGGATGATCCCGACCTCCCTGATGCTTCCCTATTCTTGGTAGAAACTGTAACTCCCTAGTATGCAGACATTGCCAATCTACTGGCAACCCAACAGTATCCTCCTGGTATCTCTAGTCAAGAGAGGAAGAAGCTTATGCTAGAATCAGCCCCCTACACCCTGCTAGGTGGTGCACTGTATAAGAAAGGCAAAGATGAAGTGCTTAGAAGATGTGTTGCAGGAGATGAGATTGGGATTGTTTTGAAGGCTTGCCATGACGAGCCATGCGGTCACTTTGCAGGAGAAGCCACAGCCAGGAAGGCTCTGCTAGCATGTTACTGGTGGCCTACCATTCACAAGGATGCCTATGATTACTGTAAAAGATGTGATGCTTGTCAGAGAATGGGGAAACCTACCAAGACAAGTGCCATGCCACTACAACCTATCCTTCCCTTAAAGCCGTTTGAGAAGTGGGGCATTGACTTCGTAGGTCCGATCGATCCTCCTACCCGAAGGAAGCAGAACCGATACATCCTCGTATGTACGGATTATGTTACAAAGTGGTGTGAGACTAAAGCCCTAAAGCGGGACGATGGTAACAGCGTGGCCCTGTTCATGTACGAGAATATCATCACCCGTTTTGGCAGTCCCTTAGAGCTGGTAAGTGACAAAGGTACTCATTTCCTTAACAAAGTCATGGAAGAGTTGACAGAGTTGTATAAGATCCGCCATCGCAAGTCCACTCCTTATTACCCCAGAGCCAACGGCCAAGTCAAAGTCACCAATCGCATCCTCTGTTCGATTCTGACAATAACAATTGCCGCACATCGTCGTGATTGGGATGATTGACTTACAGAGGCCCTCTGGGTGTACGGAACCTCCCATAAAGCAACAACAGGACAGACCCCTTTCCAGCTGGTGTATGGTACAGAAGCTGTTTTCCCTGTTGAATTGGAATTACCCTCTTTGAGAGTGGCTATCAAAGAGCGTTTGGGGGACGATGATTCCCTGCAACGCCGTCTCCTGCACCTGGAATGTTTGGACGAAACTCGCAGGATGGCTCTACAGTGCATGGAAGCCACGCAAGCTCGATGCAAGGCTTACCATGATAGCTTCATCAAGCACAAGGAGTTCAAAGAAGGTGATTTGGTCCTAGCCTATGATTCACGATTTGGCAAGTTTCCTGGCAAGCTCCAACAACGGTGGATGGGCCCATATAAGGTACTTGCCGTCAACCCTAATGGCTCTGTCCAAGTGCAGACCGTTGATGCCTCTAATGATCCCTTCCTGATTAATGGATATTGTCTGAAGAAATACTTTCCTCCTTGGGGATCTTGACAATCATGGTCACCTGATCCTTTCTCCCGTTGGCGCGGCATTGTACTTCTTATGATGCTACTTCTGATAGCCGTTCTTCAGTCACTCCTGATGAGATGGATGCAACCCTCTGTCCCCTCAACTCCACCTTCCAGCCTTGATCTCTTATCCTCTATTTTCCACTAGTGACAGTGGCGAGGTTGGTTCTGATACATGGTCTTTCTACCATTCCCTTGCTTAATTCGAGGAGAAAAAAATATATATACATATCGGTCATGGGAGAAAAGGACTTAGGTCCCTATCATGCCGACCTATTCTTCGAGAAAAGGTGGAAATACCCTCGGGAATAGGGGAAAACAAACAAAAAAAAATTAAAAAAAAGAAAAAATAATAAGAAAAAAAAATCTGTTATGAGAGAAAAGGAAGCAATTCCCTGTCATAGCAGGTCTCGTTCCAAAAAAAGGTGGTAAACACCCTTGGGCAGGAAGCTGGCTGTGGAAAAGGTGGCAACACCCAGCAGTCCAGAAAGCGGATTCATTAATTGATATCCCCAGGATCCAATTCCGAAGCTGCCTCCCTTAGTACGCTGTGTCCTGGGTCTCTCTGCAGAGCGTCTAACTGTCCTCTAGCAGACGACATGTCCTATCCAACACAATGTTCGATTTGATGGCTACCTCCCTGGGTACGTCTCTTCAACACTGACAACGCGATCTTCATCGACAAACAATCGAGTGACGTGAGCTTTCATCCTAACCGGATGGGGAAGTGAGTATGGTTGCCCTCTATATTTTTCAACAAAGTGTGAGACAGAGGGTGGGCCGAGTGACCAGTCTTTTCCCTTCAAATCAAATGAGAGGTGAGTAGTGTGAATGAAGTGTTGCACGCATGGGATGGGCTTCTCAATGCACAAAGCACGATTTGTTTTTGTGCACTGCACTATAAGGCTCCCTGGCCTTCCTTCTCGCACCGTATGCCGGCACAGAGCAGGATGCACAATTGCACCATCAAATGCGCACAAGGCATACAACCTTTGCACACGTGACTGTGAGGATTACATTAATGGGTTTCAGGAAAAGGTTGCCCTCCTGTATCTATCAACCGAGCGTGAGACAGAGGGTGAGCTGAGTGTGACTGGAGTTTCTTCAATCAATTACCGAGAGGTGAGATTGAGGGACGTTACAACACTTGGAGTAAGGTATGTTTCCGTTTCCCTATGCACCCACGGGATGGGTCTTTGCCATCATCATAAGACACATCACCCTGTTCTGTACACTGCACTCTAAGGCTCCCTTGCCTTCCTCCTTGCACCTATGCCAGACGGGTTGGACGCACTAATGCACCATCAACTGTGCACGTTGGCATACTCCTTCTGCACCATTCCCATGTTGATTTCTAAACCGGGTATGAGATATGGGTTTCAATCATTTCTCCTCGAGTGATATTAGTCATGGGGCGAGTGACTGTTCTTTCATTCCATTTGAGTGACTGTGAGTTGAGTGCAATATCCCTCATCATCGACGAATTTCCTACGATTTCTTCAACCAGCTACCTTCCTGGGTGCTGCTGCATGGTCCCTGCCATGAAGAACGTATGCCAAGAAGATGCCTTGGTACCTCCAGCAGCAAACAACAACACCGGATGTGCCATTGACAATCAACCTTGATCCTCAACAACATGGGCCAAGTTTTTCTAACCCTACACCTTTTGTTTCTCCGTGACGGTCATGTTTTAAGTGTGGGGAAGTTAGTGGATGATCTATGGCATGGTCCTAGGTCCCTGTTGCTCGATTAACCCTATCCATTAAGGTCTTAAGTATGGGGACGTGTCCCTGCGCGTCTACATTGCATACCCTTCTGCATATGCCTCAACCTACTCATGCATGTATGCTATGCCTTGCTTTTAGCCTGATAGGGTCCCTTCCCACCCATTCGTTCATGTTCCACCCACCCTTGGGACTGTTTCCTTGCAGTTTTCCTTCATTCCCTAATTTTGAGGTCCTGCTATGTGAACGCACCCTACGTTCACCGAAGTCCAAATCCAACCTTATAGCCATGTTCCTCCTTTTGAACTGACTATTTTTCCTTTTTACCTACCCTTGTTCCGGTGCACGGTTTTTGAGTTATTAATTTTTGAAGCATTTTGCGCAAATTAACCGGTTTTCCATATGAACCTGCTTTTTCTTGCTTCGGAACCATGATCTGATGTCATAGCCCTGACAACCACTTTCTTCTTGACATTTTTCCTTTTTACTCCGAGTCATTCTAATGCACGGTTTGTCCATTATTAATTTTCTGATTTTTTAAGACTTTTTCGTGCGTCTTTTTGACATTTTTCCATGTGAACCTGCCCTGTTTGCATCGGAATTCCAATTTGATTTGACAGTCGCATCCCCCGTGTCTTCCCCCGCCTTTTTCCTTTTTCCTCCCCCCTCTTTCGACTTCTGGATTTTTACTTATTAATTTTTAAATGAGTTTTCGGGCGTATTTTTGGAGTTTTTTGCATGTGAACCCCTCCTAGTTCCACCAAAACTGCGGTTTAACGTGACAATCCTGTGCCCCCCCATCCTACGGACATTTTTCCCTCTTACTGCATGTCATTCCGACGCACGGTTCGTCCAGTATTAATTTCTGATCCCATTTTTGGGTTTTTTCCACGTGAACGCGTCTTATCTCAGTCAGAACTATGTTTTGATATGATAGGATTGTCGGGCACGTCTTTCTGTACAGTTTTCCTTTTTCCTCCACTTTGTTCCGATGCACGGATCTTCTGATATTAATTTTTAATTGTGTTTTTTTGTCTTTTTTTGTGTTTTTTGCACGTGACCACCCTTTACCCCTCCCGGAACCTTCGTCGCATATTTTTATTGTCTTCCCCCTGCCGTCCTGCCCACTTTTTGTTTTTACGCCCTTTCATTTTGACGTCCGGATTGGGAGTTATTAATTTTTCTTTATTTTTATGAGTTTTTACGCGCCCGTCCCGCGCGTGAACGCGCCCTTTTTCGATTCTACCCGTTTTAACGCTCCCCGGTTGCATCCGCGTGTCTCGTCCCTATATCCGGGCACCCTTTCACTCCCGTCACGGCAAATTTCTTTACCCCGCCCCGCGCCCATGTGCGGGACCGGGGGGGTACACCTCTTCTTTATGGGACCCCCCGCCCATTTTCCCCCTTTGGGCCCCTGCCCATCTTCCTACCCTACCCCCCTTCCCACCCCCTGGGCACCCCGCCCATTCCCAACCCCTGGGCACCCCCCCCTCCCATGTCCTTCTCTCTCCCTGACCCCCAATCCTAACTGCCTCCCCTCCCCTCTCTCCCTCTCCCGCTGCTCCTGCTGCGTGCCTCCATCTCCATCCTCCCTACCTTCATCTCCACCCCCCACCTCCCTCCAACTCCACCTCCCTCTCTTTCTTTTCTTCTTCCCTCCCTGTTCTTCTCCACCTCCTCCTCTTCCCCTCTCTTTCCCTTCCTCTTCTCTTCCTTCTTCTCCCTTCTTCCTCCCCGCCATTCCTTCTCTTCTCCTTCTCTCCTCCTTCCTCCCCTCTCCTTCCCCTCCTTCCTCTCCCTCCTGCCTCGTACTCCCTCCCCGGGCCGCCTTGCAACAGGCCCCGGCCGCCTCCAGCCCGTCGCCGCCTTGCAGCAGGCCCCGGCCGCCTACTCCACCGTCCAGCCCGCCTCCTGGACGCCATCCTGGCAGCCCCCTCGTTGCCAGTCGCCGCCTTGCCTGCGTCGAAGCCGCCCGCACCCTCGCAGCGCCCGCGCCTCCTCCTGCTTCGCCCATCGTCCGCCGCCCGCGCCCGCGCCTCCTGCGGCCCCGCCAGTCAACGCCTCCTACCGTTTCCCGCCTGTCCATGCTTTCCCGCCCCTTCAAACCCACTAAACCACCCCTTCAAACCCACTAAACCCACTACCCCCCACTAGCCCGCCTTCCCACCCACCACACTACACCCCCTTCCCACCACCCCCATACCCTACCCCCCTCCACTACTCCCTGTTCCCACCACAACCCCACCCCCTCCCCTAATCCCTATTCCTGCCCCCAGCACCCACAACCTCCCCCACTCCACTAATCCCCTTTCACACCCCATCCCCACATGCACACCCACCACCACTAACCAGGCCCTCTTTCCCCCCACCTTTGCACACACCCACCTCCGTCGTACCACTTCCCACACCCGTGTTCCTACGCAGACACCTCACCAGCAGAACCCACCATCCCCCTTCCTCCGCCGCTGTCCCCCCCGCACACGCAGCTACCTTTTTCCGTCCTTCGACACACGCACGGGTGTGTACGCGCGCATGGGAGTTTGTGGTTGATCGTGCGATTGTTCGTGCGCGGTTGCAAGACTTTGATCGTTGGTTGCTGCCACGCAGCCTATTACTGGGTATTTTTCCAGATTTTTAATTCATACACCCGCAAACCCTTTTACAATTTTTAAAAAACAAAAAACAAACAAAAACATTGAAAAATACAAAACAAATCATTAAAAACTACTTTAAATTCTGAAAAAATTACAAAAAAAATCTAGGACAATTTCATTTTATTTTTGCAACCCATGGCCATATTTTTCTAAACCTATAAATTTCACAAAAATATTTCTGCCCATTTTAAAATTCAAAAATCTTTCAAAATACCCAAAAATATAATAAAATTCATTAAAAATGCTTACAAATTTCAAATTAATTTTTGAAAAAAATCCTAATATTTTATTTAATATTTTTATTTATCTTTGGCATATTTTTCTCAGCTATCATAATCTTTTTTTTCACACCTTAATTCCTTGAAAATTAAAATAAATAAATAAATAAAACATTTTTCATCCAACACTCCAACTAGATGTCTAAAAGAAATCCAGATATTTTTGGATTGAGGAGAGCGCATTCTTTGTATTTCCATATACCCACTACCAGGTATTCTCTCTTTTAATTGTTATTTGTTATTTCTTCAGTTACCCCAAAACCCACGGTTAATATAAAAATAAAACACAACCACGAAAAAAAAAACAAACAAACAAACCAATAATTAACATAAATGAAACCTAAATACCACCATGACACACGTATTCGCGCTAAATACACCATATTTTTTTAATTAAAATAAACCTGTCATTCACTTAGCACGCGCTAAGTGCGCTAAAGAGACACTTTAATATTTTTAATTAAAATGAACCAGCCGTCACAAGAGCACGCGCTGGCAAAAAAGCGCTCCACATCACCTTAATTTGTAATCAATGAACTTGCATTTAGAGACCCAGTCTGGGTATCGAAGTCCGGGATTCGACTTAAAGCACCGTTTTCACCTAATAATTGGTAATTTAATTTTTAATAAGGAACCGCAATTTTCTTGCTAAGGTTTATCACTTAATAAAAATTCACCCATTCTTAATAATTTATTAAAATAAACCCTTCATTAAATTAATTCCCCCTCACTGCACTTAATTCCTCTTTTTAACGAACCGTTTCATAGGATGGGTATGCGCTGTCATTGGAGTTATTTCCATAGTCAAACACTGGTTTATCAACGATGTAGTCTTGATCTGTGTCCGATATGGTAATGTTTTGGTTTACTGTCTTTTATACGGTTAAGGGTACGGTGTGTAGTTTTTTTCTTTTATTACTTGATACGGGGTTCTGGGTGTTTGTTTGATGCATAGCATGAAGCTTTCGGTCGCATATGTCTCAAGGTCATGTCGAATTTTTTCTAGGTTGTGGTTTGCTTGGGATTAGTTGGTCAAGTCACGTTTTATTATTTTGGTTGTTCTCTTATCCTTGGATTTTTGTCTGTTGCTTTGCAGGCATTCTCCTTGATTATCTGTGTTTGTGGTGTCTGTGTGTGTGTGTAATATCTAAGTTGACTAGGGACAATGGAGGTACTCTACCACATGGTACTCGACTTAATAGTCCTAGTGTAGCTATAAGTGAAAGTTTGTGTGTTTGTCAGTGTGAAAGTGCCATTTGTGAATGTTTCCTAAGTGTATTTATTAGTAGTGGAGTGAGAAGTGATAACTAATACATTGTGTGTGTGTGTGTGTGTGTGCACGCGCGCATGTATGTGTGTTAGATGTAGAGGAAATCAAGTTTAAGTAATGTGTGTGTGTGTGTGTGTGTGTGTGTGTGTGTGTGTGTGTGTTGAATAGAAGAGGGCAAAGTGTGAAAACTTCCAATGATCACAATGTGTGATATACCTTCCATTTATTATTGTATCATAATAAAAAATAAGAAGTAAAGATGATTGTTAAGAGTGGTTGCTACATGTGCATAGGTATACGAGCACCGAATACAAGGTAAATATAGGGAGCATTTAACCCCAACAATGATGAGATGCAGACATAGGGTTTTCTAGAACATGAAAAAGTAAAGCTTGCCTACGACCAGACTTGAGGTATATCGAACTGCAATTCTACTCATATTGTACTCCTACAAAAGCATTAGATCAATTCTAAATCTGAGAATCTCAAAAAACTTGACACTAACAACACCGTAGCATCCAATATGCATATGTTTCGAGGAATTACTATATCCATTACAATCCCTCAACAAGGTAGACTAGAAAGACCAAGTTGAAGGAGGGTGCTTAAACTCCTTACGATACTCATGAAAAAATACCTCGCACAGTCGAAACTACACGAGTCCATAGACATTCCGCATTGCCATCAGTTATCATGTATCACTAACCTATTTGCAATCATTCGAAAATTGTTTGGCCATCGTTGCATTGAAAATTTTGCCTCCGACTACGTCAAGGAAGTCTACATGAGCAACAAATGAAGAGTTCTAGAGGAGAAAACCAATGAATAAAGTGCAAGCCCTCCAAGCGCTCATTCTTAACTCATAATCAATTATTTGGATAGGGTTTTCTGTAATTAGCATGGGCTGAAAAATACCCGCGCAAACGTGAATAATGCCTATTTTCTCACCAAGATGCAAAGGTAATGGGGTAATCAAGCGTGTGCATGCATGGAAATGTATCCTTGAATCAATTCAAGTATTTGAAAAGCCTATACCTATCCAACCTTCATGTTAAATTGTGAATTCCTTGCATGGGTCGGTGCTAATAGATCTATGATCGCTGTGAGATTACCCCATGTATATCCTCTCGAAATATTCTCCACAAAAGATGCCGGACTTTAGTCATTGTACAAGTGAGTGTCCATGTGCAAGTGCAGCCATGAACATGTGTACATGTTTGAGAGTTATGTCGGCCAATGTGAGAATTGAGCTAAAGTGAAACAAAAGACAATGTTTTCATGGCAATTCTAAATCATCTACACAAAAAGAGTCATTAGTATAGTCAAGGCGGTGGCTAGGATGTCATGCACACTTTCAGCGCAGAAAGTCATAGTGTGAGCGTGTGATTCAAAAGGTGAGGACCCAATATTAAATCTTTATACCAGGAGCATTTAGTAGCTTATATCGCTAAATACCTTAGTCAAACAACATCTAGTTGATCAATAATGGGAGAAAATACGTCCATGTGATACAAGTATGTGTGCGTGTATATATACATGTATAAAGAAAGGACAACATGGACAAGAATTGTGTGCACATGTGCATGAAGCCCATCTCATGTGAAGCAACACCTCAAGGTAAAGCAGTAATGTGTGTGTGTGTGCAAGAGAAAAAATATAATGCTAGTCGCTGCATGCATGTGTAAATGTGAGTATGAGAGTAGCCGTAAGGCTTACGTTTAATATGTGTGTGTGTGTGTGTGTGTGTGTGTGTGAACATGACCATGTACAATGTTAGTAGCAAGACATTGAAAAGCATAAAGAAAAGAAGAAAGGACAAAAGGAAACTAAACATGCTATGAAAAAAGCTGCCCAATGTGAGACCGTCTAGTCAAACTGTTGAAAGCGACAAGTCATCTAAACGCCCAAATTAATTGCGTTGGGAGCTACTACCCAATTCTCAAAAGTGAGCCCTCCAGTCTGAAGTGTTGGAAGTTACTGGTAGTAATAGTGCAGTTACGTTGTGGACATGGAAAGAGTGACCAACAAAAGCACTTCCGACTTGTTGTAGACTCGCCGTATGCCGTCTGGTTGTCCCAATGCTCTCCTAGACAAGGCTTTGCGCACTATGCCTGTAACCTTCCCTTGGGAAATCGTTTTAGAGACCTTTCCTATGCCCCTTTTCATCCATTGTAAGAAGCCTCCGCGCTGGATTTCCCACACTCCTCCTCGCAATGTAGATTCCTCTACTGAAGCAATGTCGAGTCACATACCATCGCTCAAAGGTAGCAGCCATTCACTCTACTCCAAGGGGATTGACTTTTGTGCCTCCACAAGTACCTAACAAAAACAACTCAGATTCCCCACAAACTTTCATGCTTCTTCATGATCATACCTTCTGAGCCCCTTTATAAGCACCATGACCTTCGATTATCATGACACCTAACCTTTTTGCACTTTATAATAGCCTTTTGATTGGATTACTAACGAAACGAACCAGTTTCCACCCATATCTTCACAATATAGCACCAGCATTCCACTATGCCCAGACGATCCAATATATTATTGAAGCATGTCTTCACAATAGAGGACCAGCATCTGCAGGCCACAACATGCAGCAGGACCAATTTCCACATAAATCTTTTTTCGCTTCTGCAGAACCTACCTGAGATACATCGGATATTCCACTGCACTTTGTTTCGGAAAGACTCAAAATAGAGATGACTAGGATTTTGGAACTGACAGAAAAATTGAACCGCCGCTTTTAAACAGAACAGTTGTCTAGACCAACAGGTCATATAGATACAACCCTCTGCCTCTGCTTGCTAACTTTAACAACCATGCTCTTGCAAATTTAAGATGACTAGCTCATTTCTTTTTGATTGAATGATTGCTTTTCAATGAATGGATGCTGGCATTACATGAAAGCTTGCCAGCTGAAATTGCAACAAGATGCAGCAGAAATACATAATAATATGTGCACTATATACAAGGTAGCCTGAAGTTTCCTAGACCTGTCACAAGCTAATTCTTGGTGGTCCAACCAATGGCAAAATTCCTTTCCAAACTGTCTTGATTTACAAAAAATACTTCATTCGGTCATCCCTTTTCATAGCCCTGTATACTGCCTGAACCTGCAAGCAACCAACCATGTCAGATGAGATCCTGCATGGGCATGGATCAAAAAATCACTTTTTCATTGGAAGAAATCCAAGGACCTGGTCACTAGAATCCACTGCTACTGGTCCAATCCTCACAGAGACATATCTTCCCTTTGATGATAAGCTCAGCTTCACTTCATCCTGCAATAGTTTCAAAGTTTTACACATGAACCTTTCAAAAACTCTCATCCCTTTTTTTTTTAAATTATGTTTAATGGTTCGTACATAGCTGAAATAACACATCCTTACTTCTGGAATTGGACACTGCAGGACAGACTCAACAGCTCCAACCATTGCTTGCACAAAATCATCGCCACCACTTCCAATGGCAGTGAAATTCATCCTTGTCGGGTAGGAATTCACCTGTTGAAGTATAAATATACTTTAACGAATCAGATGATGCATAAGTGTACTTGTTTATAAAGGCATCAAACCTACTTGCTTATTTTTTCAGCTCGCTTCTTACTAAAATGTGGGCAAAGGGGAAAGAATAACTTCAATGCTGATTAAGGTTTTCATTGACAGCCTAGATTTGTGCGTAGAATTTGCCATTAAGTAGCAGTCTAACTCTATGATTGGAAGATGCAGATATCAATTCAGCCAGACGCTTTTTTTTTCAACCAATGACCAGCCTGAAACACAACTTTTACACAACCTCTTCTGTGCAGATGGAACATGGTCAGCTGTCCAGCTATATACAAAGACCCAAAAGCTACCATATTCGTTTCCATCTGCAGACTCTTGAAGATGGACCTTGCTAATAGACCACCTCTATCCATGGTGTAGATGGTGTCTTTCTCATACTGAGTCCATAGAAGACATAGCATGTGTACATGCTTTCATTTGCAATGACAGAAGCTGAACACCTATGATGTTTGACCTGGCTCCCCTCAACAAAAACTTGTTTCCACTTATCTACATCCACATTTTTCAGTACAACGGACAAGAGTAATTCTTCAAGTGTATGTGAGACTAGCTCCTAGAGGAGAGGCTGGTCGGTACCCATTCTTTACCTCCCAGAAACAACTCCTCCTATTGTATATAATGATCACCCATGAAACATTTTTTCAAGCATGCGAAACTAGCTCCTAGAGGAGGGGTTGGTCAGTATCCATTCTTTACCTCCCAATCCACTCCTCCCCTTGTATATCATGGCCACCCAATGAGATACAAAAACATGATAAGTGATTCACCTTGCTCATATTTGCTCTCAAAACTCCATTATCAAATGTCCCGCCAAAAGCCAAAAGCATATACTATCAGAAATATTATGTTTGACACCTTGCAAATTGAAATATTTCCAGGTGAAAAAAGTGTATCCAAATATGACCAATAATGTGGCAGTGTGACTGATGGCATTGCAGTCCCAGTCAATCAGGCCTCAGCCACCAATTTGCCACATCTCAGCACTTGAGCCTGCCAGGTGCCTAAGCAAAAGAGCAGCAGGCAGACTGAAAACACCAAAGGTTAGGTGGATTTTCCACATCACATGTCAGCCAATTGCCTACTGGTCATTGTATACTATTTCTCCAGCCTATACATAGCAGCCTTTGGACATTGCATCCTTATCACCTTGTTGGGTCAATTCACATTCCTGGGGCTTCATGACCAGGTTCATGCAACGTGGTTGTCTAGAATGCAAGTGGGGAATACTACAACTAAGAGTGAAACTCGGGGAGCAAACCTTACAGTCTCAAGCTGCATTTCAATCACAAATGAAAACCTAACAAGAAGATGCAAGTGGGGAATACTACAACTAAGAGTGAAACTCGGGGAGCAAACCTTGCATCAACTCAGCAATGGTGATGGCACTATGAGCTTCCCATTGACGGACAAGCTCAAGATGGGAGATGCACAGAGTAGATTGTGGCCCTAACCCCTATACAAGATTCCAAATATCCTAGATATAAGCAGTGGTTGCATCCAAATAAACTACATAGTAAATTTTGACCCGTCGAAAAAAGTCTAATCAATAAATACCTACACAGCAAGCAAAGGATAGCTCATGAAAGCAAGGTACACTTTGGAAACACCCCAAACTATCCACTGGATGAGGGCAGATTTCCTAGCTAGATACTCCACTAGATAAGAAAGACTAGGGGGCAACTTGACGTTGGCAAGGCCTTCCCTGCAGTATGGCTACCAAAGAGTCAAATGTAAGGTGCAGTGTGCACACGCAGAGTTCCAAACAACAGAGTACCAAACTGTTAGCAATCATGTTTGTCATGCGCTGTCATCACTTGCCTATGAGCTTCAATCTGAGTCAAACGAGGACAATAGGAGCTCTGACATGTCTGTCATGTGCTGTGATGGAGGCAACAACTCTTTCTAGAGCATGCATTTCTTCTTCTAGTCAAGTTTTATATGCATTTCTTGTATTTCCAGTTGGTTTTCAGCCCCCGCCAGTGCCTCCCTGTCCAGAATGCCACATCACTATTTGCCAGATTTTTCTGTGCCATCAGCATGCATTTATTGCAGCCTCAGGGTATTATTTAACAAGTCCGCCAGATTTAGAGGCCATTTTGCTGGTTGGCCAGTTTTTGGGGTCTTTTGCTATATATAGCTGCCACCCACTAGTTGGCAGATCATCTTCTTTTGTCCCTTGGCAGGTGCTCCATCAGGTTGCTACAGTCTTCTATGTCTCCAGCGTGGACAGCAGGCCGGATATTCCCCGCCTCTGTCGCTGTCACCATCACCGTCATCATTGGTGCTGCTGTCATCATTTCAGCATTATCCAATGCCCTCATTGATGCCTCAGGTCACATGCAGGGCTGATCAGTCCTCTCCTTTGTATTCAGCATTCTTTTCAGTCAATGCAGGGCCAATCGGTCCTCTCCTTTGTATTCAGCATTCTTTTCAATCAGTGCAGATTTCTTTCAGCCTTCTCATATACTCTCTCTCTCTCGCTCTCTCTCTCTCTCTCTGTGTTCGTGGTTCTCTTCCATTGTGCACTCTCACACGGTATCATCATCGAAGTGAGTACACAAAGTTACCCCTTTGAGAGAAGACTCCCCAAGCTAAAAACACAGATTTTCAGCCATCTACCCCTTGCTGGGAACACAGATTTTCAGCATTCTACTGATCCATACTACATAGGCAGACCATCTAGAGAACTCATATCGTGGAGGTGTAGCTGCTTTCCACCGTTCACGACCGTCTACAACAAAACGCAGATTTTTGTGGGTTTGCAGGTGGTGAAGATGTCTTATCACCGGTTCAATGGCTTGATGACTCTGACGAGGAGATCTCTCATCACTCCTCTGAGAGGCAGCATGATCATCACGACAACCGAAGGTCCCAACGCTGCTCTAAACAAGAACCCTCTCCTAACAAGTCACACAGATCCGAGCAGCCCTCTCCTCCCTCTCTCCATGTCTCCCATAGGGCCCGTCCTTTTGGCCCTAGGATGCCTATGATGGCACCATCTATACAGGTGGCTGTTCTTCTTTCTCTTCCCAAAGAAGACCGTTTGGACAAATCAAATTGTTTGCTTTGGTCCTATAAGGTGGAAGGTATTCTTGACACCTTTGATCTTTGGGAGTCTGTTACCCACCCTACTACCCGTCCTGTGGAGGATCCCATGGTTAAGCTTCAAATTTTTACATAGCAACGATTTTGGCAAAACTGGCTTTGAATAAAGGTTACGAGAGCTAGCTTCTTTCCTACTTTCTTCTCCAGAGTGCTTCAGCTTGCATATGTTTCTCCCTTTGCCTCTTCTACAATGGGATCAATGATGGATCATGTGGCCCTATGGGATCGGCTCAATTCTCAAGCTCAATCTTCTCTCTTTATGAGCTTGCATGATTTTGTGCTAGTGCATGTGCGCATATTGCAACAAGTGTCAAAAGACAACGTACCAACAAGACAGTAGGGTTTAAGGGGAGAAACATGGAGTGAGCTTGGTAAACACTAAGAAGAGAAGAGAAGAGAGAAGAAACTCTCATGAATGGAATGATGAAGATCTGAATATTGGAGTGAATGTGATACAAGGGAACGAGGGTGCCATAGCATAAGGAAGATGATGAAGACAGCCACAAACCACGAACTGCAATGTCCTCCTGAAGGGGTGTGAGAGCAGTGGAGAGGCTAGAGAGAAGAGGTGATTGACTGAATGAATCAACCGTAAAGAATGAGTGATAGAGGCAACCTATAAATAGGCAAGAGACTGTCTAGGGTGGCGCCCGAAGGGGGGGCGCCGGCTGTCTAGGGTGGAGCCCCACTATGGGCGCCCAACCCCTTTTTGGGGTTGTCCACTGTGAAACCCTAAACGCAAAATGTAAAACTACGAGTGAAGGGTTTCTCAACCCCCCCCTCTCAAGCCCAAAAAGGGGAACAAGAGAAGAGTGAGGTGGAGATGGAATGCTACATGCTGAAGAATGCTCATGCAGCAGGTGCCACTTGGACAGTGTCCCTTGTGGAAAAATTGTTCACTTGCCCAAGAGCCCTAATACAAAGATGATGAAATCATGCAATGCATAGGAGGAATGTTGGACTTTGTGTGGTGCCGAGAACCATAAGGATATTCCCGTACTCGATCTCGAGAGTAGGCTCCATGTTGACCAAGGGACAAAGAAGATCCACCTTGGAAGCTGAGAATACCACTTGAAGGAGACCTTTGAAAATGGTCAGGAGACTGGATGAGCTGTAGAACCCGAAACTCAACCTCGGGAGAGAAGCCACTAGCTGCGTGATTCCATACTGGAAGGAATACAAAGGCCTAGCCACCAAGTCGTTGTTGAAGACCCAAGGGCCCCGATCAAGGTAGATCCTCTAGATCCTGGGTATGAGTAGAGAAAATGACTGCTCAAAGGAGAGCCACTCCTCGAAAGTGAAAGGTGGTGGTGTGTGAAGAACTTCATGGCACATAAGGTGCCTCCCTAAATCAGAAGGAGTAGAAGTAGGAGTCCCCCTCTGAAGCCAAAGAAGAACTAGAAGTCCTCTCTGACGGCAAAGTAAGAAAATCCCCCTCTGAATCCCAGTCTGAGAGAGAAAGGGAATCCAACCACTCATGGCTCACGGCCTATGAAGCATCAGATGATGAAGGAAGTGCCGCCCGTCGTGCCGAAGAAGGTATCTGGGGCTTGGAAGAAGCAGCCGGAAAGCACCCAGAAGTGGCCTCTCAAACCTGAGTGGAAGAGGGTGGGGAAGAAGGATGCTCAAGATGAGCCCAGGGTAGAAAACAGTAGCGGGCTCTTAGAAGAGTGGATTGTGAAGGAGATATGAGCCGTGGAAGCCACTGTACCTAGAAGTAGGCGAGGAAAACCTCCACACACTGGCGTGGTCTCCAGGAGGGCTTATCACCTCGTAAGGTCTTAGAGCCTCCATGTGCTCGAAAGGACTTAGTGCTCGTTGGTTGCGGCTTCTTGCCTTGAGCATAATATTCCGATAGCCAATATAGAACACTCTCTCTGGCCCAGAAAGGAGAGGTGGCACAGGAAGTGCCAGGTAGGAAACGCATATACTCCGGGGGGGTGGGAAGCAAAGGTCGAAGTCGACAAGCATCGATGGTGTGTTCAGTGATGCCATAATAGAAGCACCTAATAGATTGGTTATATGTTGGTAAAGAAGCGATGGGTATCAATGTGCATTGTTGAAGAAGAAAGAGGTCAACCACGAACCATGAACTGCAATGTCTGTGAAAAGGGGTGCGAGAGCTAGAAGTGAAGGATGCCACCAATAGCAGAGAACAACCACCAACAGCAGGGAGGAGCCGCCAACAGCAGAGAACATCCACCAACAACAAGGAGGAGCCGCCAGCACTCTGGGAGGAGCCACCAATAGCGAGGAGCAGCCGCCAACTAACTGAGAGGTGGAGGCGACAGCAGTAGCCCTGAACGCAGGCTGGAAAACAGCAAACGTAGGAGGGAGCAGCCACTAATTAGGATGTTGATGCAGTGGAAGAAGAAGAAAAGCGAATGCCAAATCCGCCACCAGTCTTTGCCTTCACTGGAGTGGAGGATCTTTGCCACTATTTGAGCAGATCCAACTCTAATACCATGTCAAAAGACGACGTACCAACGAGACAATAGGGTTTGCATGGAGGAACACGAAGTAAACACTGTAAACACTGAGAAGAGGAGAAGAGAATAGAGAAGAAACTCTGATGAATGGAATGATGAAGATCTGAATCTTGGAGTGAATGTGATACAAGGGAACAAGGGTGCTGTAGCACAAGGAAGATGATGAAGACAGCCACGAACCATGAACTGCAATGTCCTCCTAAAGGGGTGTGAGGGCAATGGAGAGGCTAGAGAAACGAGGTGACAAACTGAATGAATCAACCATAAAGAATGAGTAACAGAGGCGCCAGTTGTCTAGGGTGGTGTCCCATTGTGGGCACCCAACCCCTTTTTGGGGCTGTCCATTGTGAAACCCTAAACACAAAACGCAAAACACAGAACACAAAACTTCAAATGAAGGGTTTCTCGACAATAAGTAGCAGAAGTGTGGACAAAGCTTCATTCTTTGTACCTACAAAAGAGATTTGCCAAAGGCCAAGCCCAAGAAGGAGCCATAGGAGCATTCTTCAAGATCTAACATAGATTCAGAGAAGCCTCAATGCCCACACTGTGAGAAGGGGACACATCTTGAAGGAGAAGTGTTTGAAAAAGTACCTTCGCCTTTGTCCAGGAGCAAAGAATGGAGCTATATCATTCGAGCCTTCCTCTACCTCTATACCAAATGTTACTTATGAGTCCGTATTCCTTCATATCCATGTGTTGGAGGAGCCTTCTTTAGGTGTGGTTGACTAGTCTTCAAAGAGCCCTTGGCTCAATGACAGTGTTACTTTGAGTTATATGACACCCCGAGGTGATATGCTACAAGCTCTTTGTCCATCTCAAGGTCTTGTCACTGTTAGTGACATTTGTTCGGTGCCTATTAGTGCTGTTGGCACTTTGCCGTTATAGCCAAACCATTCCTCTAGCTTCATTTTGGAAGTCCTACATATTCCAAACTTGGGCTTTCCACTCTTCTCGGTTTCTAGCCTAACTAGACTTGGTACTTGGATCACCTTCACCAAGCAGCCCGTGTTTATTGAGGATTCTTCTTCAGGAGCTGTTTTGGCGACAAGTTGGCAAGAGAGCGAGCTCTACAAGCTCCATTTTCCTTCTCTTTTGCAAGGTCCTCCAAGGTAATTGTCTATTGCTACACCCATTCCCACTTGTACAGCATCTATTCAACAGGTTCTTTTCCATCCCCCACCTCCTTCGATGGTTCCCTTGTAGCCCCCATCCCTTATGAAAAATTAAGTCAAAATTAATCCCTCAATTACTAGTCAATTTACTTGGTCAAACAGCCCCAAAAAGGATACTTGATTGAATTCAATTAAAACTTGAGAAGCCTTGATAGGACAACTATTTCAAAAAGTTCTATAAAGACGGGACCAAGGTACAAGCCACCTCTCATCCCACCTTTCCCTAGTATCATTGCCAACTTCCTTGCCATCCTCATCAACCTTTAGCAACCACCCTATTGTGTTTGAGTACGTCACACTTAGCCCTATTGTTCACAATGTCTATGACCCTGCTGCCTTCAGCCCTTGAATAGCGCAAACCACCTCTCCAAGTGTCCCTAACCCCTCTGCTCCAACCTCTACTTTGAACCTTCTCCCTTGTTCAACTTTTCTTGCAATTAGCACAGGTCGTACCACAACACTTTCATTTATTATATCTCTTACCTTGCTTATACAAAGAATATTGTACTTACCCTTACACACTCATTCATTTCATTCTAACATTCATTTATTGGCCATGTTGTTCATACACTTCGAACCCACTATTAGCTCTCTTGTTTGCACTTACAGTGTGACATTCTCACATGATATTGATATTGGAGGTCTAGGCTCTTGATACCCAAGAGAGCTTTCAAATGCACATAAATTGGCATTTGGTGTCTCAGCTTTCTCTCACATCATGGAGGAAAAATTTCCCATCACCTACATCAAAACCTAAACTCCCTTCAAAGGGGTCGCCCCCATCTCTCCAAGCTTTAACAAGGCAGTTCAAGTGCACCTCTTCATCTCCATCTAGAATGCCCAAAGTTCTTTTGCATCATCTTGCGCCTTCAGCTCCCCCCATTACCATCTTGGATCAATCCAAAGCGAATATGGAAGAAGATGCACCTCTGTCTCACAACAATCAGCTGGTGAGAAGACACACCTTTGAACTGGTTGAGGGCAATCCACTGTCCAGACAAATAGCAGTCCGATACCTTCATCACCAGGAGACATTGCGGCAACTTTGTATGTTCCCTATGGTTTGTACTAATCAAATACCTTGCCTGTATTGTACAGGGACCGATTGTATCTCCCGGATGTGATGATGATAACGATAAGGCATAAGGATGGTAACGGGAGCAATAGCTGATGGCTGATGACAATGCTGCAAACAAGGCACAATGATAAGAAATTGAATGGGATGAAGAACAGATCCCATTAAATAGAGTTGGGTCATATGAATAGCCAAAAAGAACGTTTCAAAACTAGACAGTATGAACACAACACAACACGGGAGTAGGCAAGACAGCCATTCAAGGAGAAGCATACAAAAGGGTTTCATTGTGATGGTGGCGTATGTGTTGGCTTCCACATTCAAGGACATCCTTACAAGTTGTCATCGTACTTGATAGGTGAATTGATCAAAGATAAGAGCTACCCATGTAATGTTCATTCCACAATGATAAATTAAAAAGATTACAATGTCATTCTCTGCTCCACATTGTACTCCTTGAAACATGTAAATCTGATTGCTCTTCCTTTTTATTATGAAGCACAACATCTCCTTGAATTGGGGAATATGAACTTTTTTCTGCATTCCTCCAGGTGCACTTTCATCATCATCAGTCATCATTATCATCACCATTTTTGAGTATACAATTTGTCCTTTGACTTCATCTTATTTTAATATCAAACCACCTTCTCATCTTTCCAAAGTCTATCCTTGTTTGACCTAGTTGACAAGAGGACCCTTGATGAGCACAAAAAGCATCTTTGACTTTGTCTCAATCTACTACAAACATGCAACCTCTATATTCATGAAAAGAAGGCAAGTTCTTGGTAAAGATTTTTTATTTGAGCCTTTTTGTATTGGAGTAACCACCATTTTAGACATCATTTCACTCAATTTTTAAGCCTCTAAAGGTAAATTAATCGAGTTTTAATCAGTAAACCAACTGTGTGTGTAGTTGTTCAATGACGTACACGATTGAATCACACTCAAATGCAAGCCCAATCATTAATTTTGCAGCTGTAAAGATCCATCTCACGAAAGGGTTTGCTACAACCAAACAAGCTATCCCAAGTTGCTCCAAGTTAGACTCCAACAAGTTAAAGAAAGTAAGATCTCTTCAAAGGGGGATTGTTGGTGGGTTTGGGGGTGGGTTTGGGGCCCGTGCAATACAGGCCACTCTCTATATAAGACATTTGTACAAATTCATGGTAGAACTTGAGAGTTAAAAAATATGTAACTTGAAGAGTAAACAACATAAGCTAACATGGTGGTGAACTCATACTGTTCCAAAGAAATACCACAAGGTCGAGATTTCTTGTGTCACGCATGGGCCAACATAGTTACTCGCACTCCACAACTCTGTTTTAAGAAGGGGAGTTGATCAAGGTGAGCTAACACTTAATGCCTTGCTCATGTAAAACTTGTAGAATTCATGGGTGACAAACCACCATTGTCACTCCTTGTTGTACCTATATAGAGACTCATCTAATCTGTTAGTAAGCACACACTAGCGAAAAAATACGCAAAAGCTTCAAATTTTTCCTTTAAAAAAGTAAGCTCACATATAGCGAGAGAAATCATCCACACTAAGAAAATAATATTCTAAACCATTTAAAGATGGAGTGGACAAAATACCACTAAGATTGACATAAACCGATCTCATTATCTCCTTGGCCCTATGAATAGCATGCTGCAAAAATGGAGTTTGGTGTTGTTTCCCCAACTGACATGGTCAGCACACATCACAAGCTAGTTTCAAGCATAGAAGGCCATCAACCAATTGGTGTCTCAACAATTGATAAAAAGAGTAGTATCCAATGTGGCCTAACCAAAAGTGCCAAAGATGTTCCTCATTGAAAGGGGCTTTGGTCGTAGCCAAGCTATGTATGCAATGAAACTCAAAGCTCTTGATAGTGGATTGGGCTAGAAATTGTACATCAAATAGAGGCCAATAGGCTACACCTTGCATCAAGCTATCATAAGTTGGTAGGGTCATCAGTGATCTCAAAATGTGGTCTTAGTGACGAAAAAAACTTGAGCCAAAGCCTGTGGAAAAACAAGAGATTCACTCCTAACAAGGGGACATAATACCATAGCCAAATTTGGGTTTGGTCAATGTCAAGGTCAATGTCAAACTTGACTTCCCAATGCCTTGGATCTCGACCAAGTACTTGTTACCAAAAACCCCAACTACAAGCTCTTGTAAAATGAAGATGTCTCAAAGGGGGAGACATATGTAGCTCCCACTATCCATGATTTGTCAAAAGTGGGTGCAGCAATGGAAGTAAGCACATGCTACAATAGACTACACAAACACGAAAGAAAAGAACCACTATGAAGAAAAGAGAACACCAAAAGAATTCAAAATAGAGATACTCGAGAAATGGAATCCATAAACCAAGACCAAAGACAATACAAAAACAACAATGAGTCATCAGCTATATAGATACCAACACTGGCTCCCTCTCACAAACAGAAAGTGCATATCACGTATACTCAACTCACTGAGGAGGAAACAATGGCCTATAAATAGGCCAACGTTATGAACTAGTCAACCATAAATTTGGGACCAGAAATAAAGTCGGCCAATATCAAAATAAACAAGCAACCATAAAATAATGTGCAATCGGCCATGAAATAGGAACCCTAAATCTAGCAACCACATCACAATGTGTCCAACCCATTGAAACATGCACAAACTCACTCATGAACTAACAATATCTGCTAATATCGTTTCTCAACTCATGGATGATGCAGTACAATACATTGTACGATCATAATGACTCTTCATAGTACATACAACAATGACCATTGAAATGGACCGTGGATACCTGAGCAATGGGTGATCAAGCCACCACCAAGGTGCCTCAGAAAGAACCTAGTGTTGATATCAATCATATCAGCTCTTGAAAACAAACAAAAAAAATCATAGCAACTCTCTACATTTGTCAACAATACCTCTGTAGTAGCATACGTGACCATCCTATCAACAATTCCTCTATAGTAGCATATGTGACCATGGATTACCCTCCTTTGGATAGACCTCCAAAATATCCCCACATCCTCTAACTAGGAGCCAATCCCACTCTTTGTATTAAACAAGCCTACATGCACCTAGAAGTCAATCCTAGCTGCAAAAGTTCAACTTGCCAAAATTTAGTCAATATGTAAGAGAAAAACCCTTTTAGGCCCTTTGCACCTATATGTATTGATGAGGCCCAATTGCCCCACCGTGACCACCCTCTCACTCCTTCTCCAACACTACAGAGTCATAAGGGATGACTTGCACCACCTATACTAGCAAGCTAGAAAGAAGGCCAATGCAACCAACATCAGGGCCGCATGGTTGGAGCCTAAACTTGGACTTGTAGAGAATGATGACTCCTCGATGGAGTCCTAACCCTTCAACTTTGTCCGCTCTTGCTCTTTCAACAATGCTGCTAACATCCTGCAATCCTTTCAAAGATGTCCCTTCTTGCCACCGTGATCACACTCAACCTTCTTCTTCCACATGATACCCCTATCCGAAGCTCAAACATTTGGGGGACCTAAAGATAGCATCCCCACCAATCCTAAATGTGAATGTAGCAAGTCTCCAACAGAACACTTGAAGATGAGTAATGAGTGGATTCATGCATGTCATCAGCAGTAGGACCCGAAGCAACCATTATGGCTCATGAGGTAGATACAAAGAAGACGAAATGACACAAGGGATCTTGAGGGATATGTACATACCAAGACCTCAGACTCACAACCATTCAAAAGTTCAAATAGTATAGAAAGCACATAGAGAATGGTTCAACAATACATTGAGTGTGGTGTCTGGAACACAACAACCAAATACACAAAAACCCTCTCTAAAGCTGAGTAGTGAATTGCAAAAATGGGTCAAAAAACAAGACAACTGCTGCACAACAAGATGAAAGAGGAAAATATAGACCAAATACAACCAAGAAAGGATCAAACGCAGAGTTTGCAGCAACCAAAGGCCTCAAAATATTGTCATCCGGCCCTGCATAGAATCAAAAAACACATACAGATAATGCATTAAATGCAGCCATACAGTTATTTAAACAAGTCCTCTCACACTAGAACAATGCAAGAACAGTAACTGCAGTTGCTGCAGTCAAAATACAGGCAGTTTGGTGCAGAAACAAGCCGTCTTGGCTGCTGGAAGGGTCACCCAGGCTGAAGACAGGTCACAACCAACAGGGGGCAGCAGATCAGCAGCAGTGGAAAGTGATGGCAGACATGCAATAGTAGAAAACAATACCATGGCACCTAACAGGAACCTCTAATACCATGTCAGAAGTGGGTGCAACAATTGAACCGTGAGAACCTACTGCAATAGACTACACAAACACAAGAAAGAAGAGAAACACTCCGAAGAAAGGAGATCACTACACAAGAACTCAGAATAGAGATCCTCAAGAAATGGAATCCATAAGCCAAGACAAGAGAATATAAAAACAACAGTGAGTCACCAACTATGTGGGCACTCATACAAGCTCCCTCTCTCAAAGAAGACCAGCGTATGGTGTATACTCAACTCATTGAGGAGGTAGCAATGGCCTATAAATAGGCCAACATCATGAACCCATCGGCCATAAATCTCGGGCCAAAAATAAAGTCAGCCGACATCAAAATAAACAGGTAGCCATAAAATAATGTGCAATCGGCCATGAAGCAAGCACCCTAAATCTAGCAACCACATCACAATGTGCCCATGCCACTGAAACATGCACAATCTCACTCATGAACTAACAATATCTGCTAAGATGATCCACTGCGTTCTATGGCCATGGAAGAATTAGATGGGCTTTACAAAAGTAGACTCTCTCCTCTATCACTCCCCCATGAAAGTAAAAACGTAAGCATTGGCAAGACCATGAGAAATGACAATACTTCGAACTCAACCAACTTTATCATTTATCACCACAAAAGAGAGTTGACAACACGGAGCGAAAGAGAGAGAAGTATGAAGAAAGAGAAAGAGAGTTGACACCACAAATGAGAGAACTCACCCCTCCCTCTTTACAAGATTTTATTGAAACAAACCATGGGCCACAAAGTGCTTGAACCATATGCAAAGGGGGTTGATTTGCTGCAAATCTGAGAATTAGGGTTTTAAAACCCTAATTTCTGCAAACACCAAACAACAAGTTGAATACCTTCTCTTGTGCCTTGATGTGATCAAGATGAGTAGAAAGAGTTTCTTGAAGAGTGCTAGATAAGTGTGAATAAATCATGTAGCTAAAATTTAGCCTTAAGAGCTTGTTAAAAATGACAAGAGAGACATCCAATATATAAGTGTGGGGCTTGGGTGCTCAAAAGTAAAAAGTAGAGGCTACAAAAGATAAGTCTTGAGCAAAATCATAAGTATCAAGACACTTGTCACTGTCAAAATGAGACATGTCCTATTCTAGATGCCACATGTTGATTTCCTAGACAAAGAAGCTTCTAAATCTTCTACTCAAAATCTCTCAAATGGTTGAGAATTTGAGATAAATGTTGAAGGTAAAAATTGCAAAATTCTGAACAAAATTTTCATTTGAATAACTTTCACAATTAGTAACCTCCCAAATTTTAGGAGACGCCAAATTTGGATTCTAGAGAGCTAAATTGAATAAATTCGCTAATTTATAATTGTTTCTCTAATCGTGAGCATTTGCCTTTGATTTTTGAAACCGCTCATTATCTGGGTTTCTAGTCAATGTTACTACTCGAGTGAAAACATATTGGTTATCTAGGCTTTTTTGGTCAATTTGACCACTTGACTAAACTTTAAAATCTCTTGGGTATCTCTCAAGGACGGCCAAGTACAAGACACTCCTGTTGAGGTATGAATACATTACAAACTAATTAGCTCTTTAAAACAGCTCCAAAACGTGTAAATTACCAAAAGTTTCATTAAACAATACAAAGTCCTATAAAGTTTCTATGTCCCATAAGCAAACCCCCAACTTGGGAGGATCCTTCTGTATCCATAAATAGACAGACTATCCACCATTCAATCTATCCTTGTCTTGCAAGTTTCAGCCATCAACCCTCTTCCACTAGCTCTCTAGCCCCAAGAGACTTCTGTTATGTGGTCTACAATTGTCACCCAACTTCCCACTGCTGCCAATGATCAACTACCATCATCTTTAATGATTACATTGCTGCATTCGCTAGTTCCAATCCCACAAGCTACTACCTTTTGGTTTCTAGCTTATTGCACTTCCATTTCCAGCATCAATCCGAATTGAGTTTGCATATACAACAAGTCATTTTTATATTTTCGGCACATTTCTTCATCAACCTCATCTCACTCCAATTGGTGGTTACAACACTCAAGCTTCATCTCCGGTGGACATCACACATCCACATCTCCCTCAGCGCACTCGCACAAGAGCCATCAACTGGTGGACAGCGATACCCTTAAGCATCTAGTACACTATTTCTCATTTACAACATTGATTCATTCACTTTGAAGTTCTCTTTCTTCTTTGTTTGTGTTACCAAAAAGCATTAACATATAGATTAGAAACATTAATCGTATGAGTTATACACAAGCTATTGTTAAAAACCATGTATAATGTAAGTTTGTGTTTTTGCATTTTGTATTTTGCATTTAGGATTTGTATTTATTGCATTACTATCTAAGTTATTGTGTTTCAGTCATATCCCCACATTCTATGTTTTCTCTGTGTAAACCCTACCATATCTTTATAGTCCTAACCATTGGCCGCTACTGAATAAAAAGATAAGCATTTAATTGTATTCTCAAATACTCAAATAATACAAATTGCCTTTGAAGCTCTATGTCATGGGGACATGAATTTTTGGGATGCTTTAATCTTGCCGATAACATTTGATTAAGTTCATCTTAGACGGAAGACCTACATTCGGATGCACTATGAATATGTGCACTACCTAATGCATTTATTCCTACACGAGGCAACTCATCTTAGACGAAAGTCCCACATTTGAATGCAGCATGAATATATGCATTGTCTAATGCATTTATTCCAGCAACATGATCTGCATTGTGTAATCATCTCACTAGGACCAATTACTCCTGCACAGCACAATTCTGATCATGGATCAAGCATGTTATCAGCTTCAGAGAATTAGTCCACGTGTCATAGTTGCACAGTTTTTTGCAAGTTGGTGCACAAGCTATGGTTTGAACCCACTCATCAAGTGCACATGACTGTAGGTAGGACTGTCACATTCATAAGCCTATCACACTCCAGTAAAAAGAAGTGGTGCACAAGCTATGCTTTGAAAAGTGCACATAACTGTAGGCAGGACTGTCACATTCATACGCCTCTCTCACTAGTAAAAAGAATTGTATCATAGCCACCAAAGATCATTCCTCAACTACACAAATTTTAACTGAACAATATTCAAACCATGTGATTCCACATGGTTGCAGAGCCTATCAATCTAAAGCTGACTAGCATTGTCGTTTTTCATGGCATGAGGATCGACATATCACCAGATTATTTACTTACTTTGAAGACACTGGCAAGATCAATCAGACACGACTTTGACATTGAGATAGCATCAACCAAGAGAACTCCGATAGAACAAAAGGTAGTACTGCAAACTGGACGATACCTTCTCATTTAGCTCCTTCCATTCATTATCTGAACTACCAGACACTGTCCCACCAATGACAAGGTTCGTTGTTTGTGCAACTCTGCCCTCAGCCTTTGCAGCTTCTGAAAGAAGAAAAGTTCACTCGCACAGTTAAGGCCTCGTTGTGTACCTTCGATGCACATGTAAGAACTCATTCGAACCGGCAATAAGATTACGTCTAAATAGCAAAACAAGACTGAGAGGTCCTGAACAATTGGACCAATTTTTCTGGAATGCAGTCTACCATAGGTATAATGATAACAATTGGACCGAATTTTCTAGAACTTTTTAGCCTTGTTAGCCATACACTTTTCCGTTGTTCTTGTTAACCAGAAAAATTTCCCTTGTTCTTATTATGCTGCTGAGAGAATGTCAGCTGACCTGAGAGGGCTTCGAGAACTGTCTCTTGAGGTGGTCGGGAGTCAGACGAAGAACTGTAAGAGCTTCGGCCCAAGCGTGCACGACATGCCAAGAGTGGTGCAGTTGCGGAGCTGTGCCAACAAAAAACCTGGCGTGTGACGAGGCTGGGAGCAGATGATCCCTTGAGGAAATGCCGTGGAAGGCAGCCACCACCTGCTGTGCAAAAGCTTGAAACGGCCCCATAGGCGAGCCCTCCCATCGCTGAGGAGAAGGGAACAATGGATGGAATCAAAGCAAGCAGACCATAAAAGGGGCCTGAGCAACACAAGAGACCGGGATGTGTCTCTCTCAGTGAAGGAACGCAAGGGCGAGGACTTGCTCCAAAGATTTTGAGAGAGGGGGAGAGAGTAAGGAAATAGTGTTTTTTCTCGTGCCTTTTTATTTTGTATTGAAATGAAATATTGAGCCTGAGGAGATGGCGGCGTATCGGAGTGAAATATCGTCCAACTTTCTTCCACGTGGACATCGCTAACGTTTTTCTAACCCTCTAAGCTCCAAAAGAAGGTAAACAAGGTGATGTGATCGTTGATAACAAGTGCCTACAGCTAGCGGCCCGTTCATCAACATCGAGAGTTCACTTCAATCTTGAACTTGTTCACCTTGAGAAAATAAGTTTTTTTTATATTTTTTAAAATATGATCATATTTTTAAATTTAATTCATGTGTAAAATATTGTTTCAATAGAGGATACTTCTTTCTCAAATGATAATGAATAGGATTTACTTCCTCTTCTTTTAAAAAAATTTCTAGAATCATATTGACATTTACCAAGCACCATATTACATTGTTATATTCCATTTTCCACTCAGGTTGGTCACACATCGAGTGATGATCGGTCAACACCACCCGCGCTCAGAGTGTGGGCATGCACTTTTTGAATTTGAGCGTGGACATGGGCACAATATCTTTACAAACTAAATGGATACGATTTATAAAAAAATAAAAAATAATAAGCTTATAAAATTATTTATCTTACTTCTTACTACTATATTATTTTAGCTATAGGTTCGAAAAGCCTCGAACCTCCCCCTTTTCCAAACCACCATTTTTCAATAAAAACCCCCCTCCTCTCCTCTTTTTCTCACGTGCAATATCTCATTTTCTCTTCCCCTTCCATTTTTTTATTAAAGCCTTCCCCCCCCCCCCCCCCCCACCTCCCTTTTTTAAATTAAAACCCATTCCCCTCTCTTTCACTTATAATCTCTCTATTTCTTTTCCCCATCCCTTTTTTAATTAAATTCTTCCCCCCTTCCTCTCTCTCTCTCTCTCATGTGTAGAGCCTAGGTTCTCTCTCTCTCTCAATTAAACTTTTTAATTTAAACTTTTCTTTAATTAAACATTTTAAAAGCTCTTTTTAATTTAAAGTTTTTCGAACATAGTTTTTCACACATTTTGAGGAGAGAATAAAAGAGAAAGAGAGAGAGAGAGAGAAGAAGGATTTTAAAAAAAAGAAGACGAAGAGAAAAGGGGGAGAAAGAGGAAAGAGAATAGTCTTTTTTAATTAAACATTTTTCTTCTCCCCCTCACCCCTTTCTCTCATGCGTAGGGCCTAGGTTTTCTCTCTCTCTCTCTCTCTCTCTCTCTCTCTCTCTCTCTCTCTCTCTCTCTCTGTGTTAGATTAAACTTTTTAATATAAACGTTTTGTTTAATTAAAATAACGAGAGAGAGAGAGAGAGAGAGCAAAAAAAGAAGAGGAGAGGAAGGCAGGGAGAGAGAGGGGGAACACAGAAAGAGAATTATAGAGAGAGGAAATATAAAATTTAAGAGAGAGAGAGAGAGAAAAAAGGAAAAGAAAGGAGAGGGGAAACAGGACAGAGAGAATTATAGATAGAGAAAATATAAAATTTAAATGAAAGAGAAAATAAAAAATTTAAAAGAAAATTTAAAAAGAAAAAAAGAGGAGAGAGAAGGAGAGGAGAGGAGAGGGGGGAGAGAGAGAGAGAGAGAGAGGAATAATAAGAAGAAGAAAGAGGAAAAGAGGAAGAGAGATGGGAAAAAAGAGAAAATATAAAATTCTTTTTAAAATTTAAATATTTTTTGAGAGAGAGAGGAAGGGAGAGAGAAGAAGAGAGGGGGGAAGAGAGAGAGAGAGAGAGAGAAAATATAAAATTTAAAAGAGAGAGAATGAGAGAAAAAAATATAAATTTTAAAAGGGAGAGAGGGAGAGAAGAAAAAAAGAAAAATTAGGAAAAGAGAGGAGAAAGGGGAAGGGGAGAGAATAAAAGGAGAGAGAGAAGAAAAGCGGGGAGAAAAGAGAGAGAGAGAGAGAGAGAGAACTATGAGAAAAGAAAAAATAAACTAAAATAGAAGGCAAAGAAAGAGAGAGAGAGAAATTAGACATAGGGAATTTGGGGGAGAGAGAGAGGAAAAAGAGGAGAGAGAAAGATGAGAAATGGATTGTTGAGTAAAGTTACCGTGTGATAGCACGACAACGTCACTTGCCGCTTCGAGGCGGCAAAGTGGACAGGGAAGACTCCGCGTCCAAAAGTGGGTAAGGAGTCCACATGTTTAGCAAACAAACAACAAGTCATGCCTCTCCAATGTGTAAAGGCCTACTAACACTCAACCCTTAAATAAGTGTTTTGATTTACTAAAGCTTACAAAGTGGGCATCCATTATATGGTAGTGTGTAACCAGTCTCAATTTCATTTTCATAGTTATGCCACCATACTCAATCAAGGTGGTTACACACCAAATGATGAATGCCCAACCCCTCCCCAAAGTGTGGGCATGCAATTTTTGAAACTAGGCACGAACATGGTTGCAAAGCCTTTACACATTAAAAGGATATATTTTGCAAAAAAGTTAAAAAATATGTTTATTATTTTTTAGGATAGCAATATTTTGTTACAACTATTGTGTGAATCCTGCAGAGCTAATCCTTTATTAAAAACATTGCTTTCAGTTTTGTGATAGGAAGGAGAGTAGATCTTTGATGAGTAGATCTTTGATACCAATATACCATGCAAAAGAGTTGAAATGGGCCAATAAGAATCCAATAAATAAGAGTGAATATGTCACAAAATTGGCTACTAAATGAAACAATATAGGAGGCTTCTATGCTACTCTATCGAGTCGTCATTTAATCAACCCTCTTACTCTCTAGAGATCAATGTTGGATGGTGCCTCAAAAGCAGGTGAATGGAAGCTTTAGTGAGACTAAGTCTGAGTAGCATGGAGGGAAACCACTAAATGTGGCATCCATCTCTCACTCATATTGCATGATGTCCTATATGGGGGCCCCTCTCGTCTTGGCAGCATGATGTGGTGGAAAGAAAGTTCTACAAGCACCCTACTACATCTTTGTTGCTCAAGCTTAAGCAACAGTATTCTATGTACTCAATGGTGGAATTTTTTAGCTATAGTGCCTTCTAAGCATAACCCAAGTGTTGGTTTTATCAAACATATGGGCTACAACATCTCTTCATTAATGCATGTCTTTTTGACTCTATACTTGGGATTTTTTATATATATCCTATAGTTGGCACAACTATCATCTTTGACTCTCCATGGAGACCCACTAGTGTAGAATTTATGTAGTGACTCAAATATGATGACAATTTGTGTGCGTTATATAATATCATTTATCATGTATATAAGCCCATTCACTCTAAGCAATACTTACTCTCATAATCTCTACATTGATACCTCTCAATATAGTATTGTGTGCTCTCAAGCTTCTTCTTCTCTAAGTTGTGTATGTGCATTTCTACAACCCTAAATCTAACAATTGATATAAAAGTGAGCTTCGACCTCTTCTGTAGAGTCATTAGCACCCTTCACTTGATTTCCTTTGATTGGGACAAGATTTGACAAGCAATCCCATAGGACTTGGTGTCATTGTATTTTTTATTCAGGATTCATTTGCACTATGCCAATACTATGCAACCTATTTTTACATTTTGTGTATAAACTTTGAAAAAATTTCACTATGAGCAACACTTGAGGGGCTCTCAACTCAAGCAAGTATTGTGGGCTTACTATGCTCAAGCACTCAATGGTTAGGCTCTATCCTTGAGTTAAGTACATGTTATAAATACCTTGAGCAACACATGCGGTAACTATTGCACCTATGTCAAGTTGTCAAGTGAGTAGTTTCCAATTGATTCTCTTAATACATTAAATCTCATTTTCCATCAATGCACTCGTACCCCTTTAATATGTATTTTAATGCACTTCTTCTTTCTCTCTTTCTTCTCCCCTTGAATGGTTTTTCTCTCATTGCTCTCTTCTTTCCTCATTCCTCTTATCTTCTATGTATTGTGTTGTGCTCAAAGCTCGAGCCTAGCTACACTCAATAATGAGTACACCAAAGTATGGCCACAGGGTGAGTTATCCAAAGAGCATATTTCTATTCTCTCTATCCTAGTTTTGGCTTGAGGTTTACCCCCTTCTTTTCATTCACTCCTCAAATCTCTCTTCCCACTTTATTTTCTAATGAAATGAAATGCAACAATCAACCTAATAGTCGACTCTCTAGCAAGTAACCATTATTCACACTATTTTACTTCCTAATCTAACCATGCTTGCTTTGGAAGCTTGCCCTACAAGCTCATATTCCTAAACACTATGGAGAGGTGAGCACCTTTGTCCATTAATTATGCTTGTGTACTGACAATAAAATCCTAAATATTGAGCTATCTACGTACTCAATAATGGGACATGAGTGGAGCTCCTATTGTTTTAGAAGTTCAACGACCTCCTTTGGCAGACTAGCTCTCACCTAGTCACTCTCCTCTCCTCTCCAAATCATTAAGTTCACAAGTAAATAAGCAAGAAAATCAAATAGATTTACTATTGGAGTACACACATCCCTTACTCCTATTGATGTACTCGACCTAATACAAAGCTTGAGATAGTCTCACGATTCCTTGTGCAACCTCCTCTACTCCAAGAGCCCCTTCCATGCTTTGGCTCACCTTAAGCTCCCACATCCATAGCAAGATGAGGAGGAGAAGGAGGAGGATTAAGAAAATGGAGAGGAAGAAGTTAAGAAGGCTTCACCCTTGTCCTTCACACTCTCAACCTCAATCCCTCTCTCCCTCTCTCAATGGGACAAGCAAGAAGCAAACATGAGCAATTGAGTAAGAAGCTTTGGCACACATGCAATAATGAGTCTTCATTATCTTTTTCAAGCTATATACATGGATACTTTTTTGGGACACTCTTACATTGGCCACCCACTTTTGAGTTGGCCCTTTGAATGGCTTTTTGGCCCCAGGACTCTTACTTTTAGGACCACAATGTCCTTTCTAGAAATCTATAAGACTCTTTTGCAAATTGCATAGGTGTATGCTCAATGACTTTTACAACAAATCACTTATGGACCAATTAATCATTTGAATGAGAGGGAAGCAATGGTAGGATGCGAGGTAGAAGCTATGGGGTGTAAGAGGGTTGACAAAGAGAGAAGAACACAAGAGAATTATGTAGATATAAAATGAATGGTACCCTTATTCGTTGTTATTTTCACTTATATATGACTATACAATGTGTACATATACAAGGGGTACACTCCTTGCAAAATCAGTATCTACATATCCAAGAATAGATGTATTATTCCTTCTAAAGCATATGCACATAGATCTATTGCCATTCAAGTATCTCATGATACTCTTTATTGCCTCCCAATACTTTTTTCCAGGGTTTTCCATATACTTGCTAACTACTTCCACTACATAGGCAATGTTTGGGCGTATAGTAACCATGGCATACATCAAGCTGCCAATTGTGGATCCATAAGGAAACTTGACCATTTCAGCCTTCTATTCATCTGCTTGGGGTTGTCCTCTTGGCTAAGTTTCAAATATGGAGGCAATGGAAATGAAACATTGATAGCCTTTCCTCTCTTCATTTTGAAATGCCCTAATACCTTCCTAATGTATTCCTTTTAAGACAAATAGAGCATCTTTTTGTCTCAATCTTGCAAAATGCACATGGCAAGAATGTGACTAGCATTCCCCAAGTCTTTCATGTCAAAGGTCTCATGCAAGATTTTCTTTAAAGTATCCACATCCATAACTGACTTTTCAGCAATCTACATGACATCGACATAAAGAACCAAGATTATAAGGCTACTATTCGTATACTTCCTCGTGTATAGGTAGTAATTAGTCTCACTCCTAGTGTAGCCTTGAGACCACATAAAGGTATCGAACTTATGATATCATTCTCCGGGAACTTGCTTCAAACCATATAAGGTTTTATGCAACTTACATACCAATTACTCCTTGCCTTCCACAATAAACCCTTTAGATTGCTTTATGTAAATATTCTCATGCAAATTCGTATGCAAGAAAGCAATCTTTGCATCCATTTGAACCAACTCCAGATCCTCTCTAGCAACTAAAGCAAAAAACATACAAAGGGTGGTCATCTTGACTATTGGTGAGAAGGTCTCATCAAAGTCAATCCCCTTCTCTTGCTTAAATACTTTTGCCACTAGACCCACTCACATGGTAATGCATTTTTGCCCTTAGGTAAAGAGACTAACTCCCATGAAGCATTAAGAATCCATCTCTAATTGCATAGCCCTATTTGACTTATGATTTTCATCCCTAGTCATAGCATCTATATAACAAGAAGGCTCACCACAATCCGTGACCATGACATAGTTTAGAGACATCGGATCTGGAGGTCTAGAAACCCATGTAGACCAATGTAAAACATGCTCAATACGAGCCTTTAGCTATCACACTTATCTGTCTTGTGCAACATGAGGCTTTCCACCATCATGTGGCACTCCCACCTTAGCATTAGTAGATTTTCCAAGCCCTCCATCATGTGGAACACATCATACAATAATTTGCTCATGTGTTGGCTATCCATCCTCCTAAAATACCACTCTACGGATCTCAATTGTTTTGATAGGCTACTTGTGCATATTTTCCTAATTAAAGAAGATATCATGGTTGTACATCGCCTTTTTTGATTCAAGATCCCACAAGTGATAGCCCATTTGACTTGACTTTTATAGCTAAGAAAAATACATTTCTTAGACTTACGATCAATCTCACTTTGCTTATCCCTAGATACTTGCATAAATGCTTCACAACCAAAAACATGTAAGTGATCATAACTTGAACCATAATTCCTTTGGTATCTTGCTATCTAATGGCTTGCTAGGAAACCTATTGATCCAATGCATCATTATCTTTACAACTTCAACCCATTAGTGAGACTAGTATTATAGAGCACACTGTGGACCCTTTCTTGAATGGTCATGTTCATCTTCTCAGCCATACCATTCTGAGCAAGATTCTCAAGAGTTTTCAACTAGCCAATGTGATCTCGCCTTGACATTGGTGGTTCAGCTTATGGATAAGAGACTAAGGCCTTCTCTAACCAAGAGCCACACTTGGTCTATTGGGATGATGTGCGTCTCTTGATGTCATGGCTTGCACAAAAGGTTTTGAAGGAATACAAGGCGTAATCTCCACCATTCTCAATCCTCAAGTAATTAAGTTTCTTGCTTGCCTAATTCTATCAAATTCTAAGCACTTTTGAAATGCATCCATCATATTACTCTTCTTATGAAGAGGATAAGCCCAAACTTGCATTGTGGCATAATCTATAAAGGTGACAAAATACAAAGCTTTACCCAATGAAATAGTGAGCATTGGCCCACACAAATCACTATGAATCAAATCAAGACATTCTTGTGAGAAACATGCAAAGGATAAACATTACCATATATTGGCCCTTTGACCACAATAAGAGATCCCTTGCAACTCTTCCACACATGATCACCAAAGATTACTCTGTAACCACAATCAATAAGCTGTCCTATACTTATCAAACTCTTTATCAAGTCTAAAACATGATGTATGTTTCATAATATGAAAAATAACCACTTAGTAATGGCAACTATATATCTCCAATGCCAACAATACTGCATGTATAGTTGTTTCTAAGATGGATGCATCCTTATTTTCTAGTATCTAAAGTAGAGAACCACTTCTATGTGGAGTGACATGAAATGATGCTCCAAAATCCATAAGCCAATTTTGAGACATGCTATTACCCATAGCAATCGATAATGCATCACAAGAAGAGGATGCAAATAAGACATCACTGTCATCATTGCCACATGCAAATCTGCATAAGTTTTACCTTGCTTTTCTCCTTGCCATCATCCTCATTTGCGTTCTTGTCCTTTTGCTTGTTCTTCCACTTGTAGCAATCCTTTGCTATGTATCCCTTCTTGTTACAAAAATAGCATTCTACATCCTTTTTGCTATGTGACTTGTTTCTTGATTTACCTCTCTCATGGGTGTTCCCCCTAGCATTTGACTTTCCTCTCATCATAAGTGCATGGAAACTCTTTAACCACGCATTATTCTCATAATACCACTTGGGGATGCAAAGTTACTTATGGCAATCTTGAAAGTATCTCGATTCTGAGGCAAGATAACTAATAATAATATGGTCTTCATTGAGTCATGAAAGAAGATCTTCTAAGATGTTAATTGGCTAAAAATGGTGTTGAACTCATTGAGGTGAATAGACATTGAAGATCAATGAGTTTTTTCAACTAATAAACTTGCAAGGCTATACTTTCTTTTTCATTTAGGCCACAAAGCTTTTTCCATATACCATATGGACCTATTGTGTCTTTACATTAAATTGCATGGACATTGAGAGTATTAACATAGTAGTAGAGCATGCTAGCTCATCCAATGCCTCCCATACATTTGCATCACTGTTCTCATGCTTGATCCCACTACATTTGATTGGCTTTACTTGTTATTTCTAGACCAGACCAATACATTGTATATTTGTTCTTTCCAATATGAAAATTTTGTACCATTGAGCTTTCAATATTGAAAAATACACTCTTTGAACTCAATGAATAAGTCATAATGACAAAAGTATGTTTGAGCACCAAAAACAGTAAGGAATACCCAACTACAAGCTAAACATAGACCAATGGATTGCAAACTAAGTGCCTTACAAAGCCAAGCAATGGCTATCCAAATATCAAGCTAGCATAAAATCAATGCAAAAATTATGTTTTAGTACTCCCAAGGCATGTGACTTTTCTACAAGCTTTCTTAAGTATTCAAGCTATCTTTTGAGCATAAAATAGCCCTTGGAGACTAAGTACATGCAAAATGCCTTCAAAAATCAATTTTAGCTCTTATAATCTCTGTAAAGCGAGTATAAACCAACTTGATAGATCATTCAAGCCAAAAAATCCATGAAATTTTGTGTGCAATCTCAAGCTAGGAGTAATCTAAGAGCCTTTAAGTGTGAGTTGATGTCCAAACTAGAATTGTTTTGTTTTGTGTAAAACAAAGAATTGAAAACTGCATAGAATCAACTGTTTGATTTATTTGATATGTAGCTCCTATCATGCTCATCATTTTGAGCTACAAAACACCTCAACCTAATATCACATACAAAAGTATGGCCAAATTATATAAGTGTTGCCAAGCTACCATTATCGTCCATGACTTTTGCAACATGCTCTATATCCACTCAAAATAGATAAAATAGTTCCAAATTGAATGCTTCAAAGGTGTTTATACTTTCTTCTCTTTTTACCATGGATTTAAGAGGAAGAAAATGGAAGGGAATGCTAACTTATCTTCTCTTGAAAAGTTTCAATGTTGCTCAATCTCTTTGAGCATCCAAAACCCCTTTTTGAGCATCCAAAGCCAAGCTGCTTTTATCAAATTTTATCAATAATGGTTACCAAATCAATGCTAAAATGGACTATTGTAGCCCCAAATTGATCTTCAATGGGGCTCAAGCACTTGCTTAATCTTGCTGATAAGAGTAGCACCTCGATGAATATGTGAGAAACATGCATCAATGTCAAAGCAAAAGCTCAAATCCACAACCATCAAGACAAAGCGCTAGTCCTTGCACTCCTTGCTCCAAACATATCGTCAAAAAGTTCCATCACTATTTACTAGCCAACCCCTTCACCCTTTTCAAGCCTCCTTGTATACTAAATCAATAATCCATGTGCTACAAACTAGATCACAAGATGGCTACTGCTACTCCTAGAATTTGACTTCAACATAGTTGTGAGGGAAAAAAAAACTAGGATTACATGGCCAACCACATATCAAGAGTGAAAAGGCAAACCATTAGTATTTAGGATAATGGTTGTCCATGTCTCAAATAGAGGACTCTCAAGATTTTTCCAAGGCTAACAGACCTTGGCATCTTGCTGTTTGTGATACCCATCGCCATCAATTGAAGTAGCATCAATAGCCATATCAGATGCAAAGTGTCCATCTAGTAGCAATTGAAAAATCCCTTGAGTCTTCACTACTATGAATCATAGTAGCCCTAGCCCTTTCAGCCATAGAAATCTCAACCACAAATATCATTTCCACTTCATTTTTCCCATCTATTTCAAACACTTACTCAATATGATTATTCTCTATTTCATGCACTTCATTTTTGATAGGTTAGGATGTTGCAATACATGCACACTCACACACACTCACACACACACAGTGAACAAGTGAATAGTAAGAGAGAAGAGAGTGCTAGAAAGTCCCATCCACCACTATGTGAGGATGAATGAAAGTAAAATAACTAAGGTACTAAGTACCATACCCATTGACAGGTGTTCACATGGAAAAAACCCTTCTCCAACTAGAAGGTAAAAAGTGCTCGTGAGATAAGGGAGCGTTTACACTATAACACAGGAGGAACACGATAACTGTAACAAACCCCCCTCAACTAAATGATGTGAATGTATACAGGGAATAGGAAGATCAATTCCCAAATAATATCAAGCTAAGAGCCTTGCGAAAGGCTTCGAACTTCTCTCTAAAGAGAGCTTTTATAAATACATCTACCAAGTTGTCTTATGTAGGGACATAAACCAAGTCAATCTCCCCTGCATGGAGCCTGTCTTTGATATCATGATAATGCACCTCAATGTGCTTAGTGCAAGCATGAAAAAATGGATTCCTCATAGCTGCCATGTCACTCTGACTATCAATGTAGATAGGAGTGGGTGACTACTATCCAACACTAAGATTGACCAAAAGGCGTATGAGCCATACACATTCCAATGTAGCTGTAAATGCTACCTTGTATTCAACTTCACAACTAGATGTGGCCACTATAGACTACTTCTTACTCAGTTAAGAAATGTGTAAATCACTAAGCATGAAACAATTGCCACTAGTGGACACCCTCTTGTCAAACCAACCAGCCCAATGTAAATGCATGCAAGCAAATAGTATGCCTTTAGGATAAAAAGGCCCAATGTTTGAGTGCCTTTGAGATAACAAAAGGCACATTTAACTACTTGCCAATGTGTAGTACCAAGGCTATGCATAAAGCATGCCAATCAAGAGACCCCAAACTGAACATCCGACCATATATTACACAAATACGATAAATAGCCAATAGCCTAACTGATATAAAGAAGCATCAAAAGGTTCTCTTACATCCCTAAGTGTAAACCTATGGCCTGTCTCAATGAGAGTAGAGATAGGCTTGCAATCTTGCATCTAAAAACACTCAAGGGGTTGCCCAATGTATTTACTTTCGCATGCAAAATAATGCCTCCCTCAACTACAATAAACTATATGCCAAGATAGTAGTGCAAGTGGCCAAGATATGTCACATCAAAAGCATGTTGTAATTCAGTTTTCAAAGCTTAAATATGTGTCTCATGAAGTCTAGTCAATATCCTGTCATCCACATAAAGAATGAGAATCAAGAGGCTATCCATATCTTTGCAGACACAAATTGTGCTCTCAGTGTGTGAATCGCTAAGTAGAGAGAAATCAAGTATGCATGTATCTTCTCATACGATGCCTTAAGTGCCTGCTTTAAACCATAGAGGGCCTTATGTAAACTGCACACTTTACTTCCTGACCCTTTATGAACAAAGCCAAGAGGTTCCTCATGAAGATCACCATTCAAAAAAGTTTTCACATCCAACTGATGCACATGGTAATCATAATGAGCAACCAAAGCAATGACACTACAAATGGTGGTCATACATGAAGCAGGTGCAAATGTCCCATCATAGTCAATCGCATGCTATTGGGCATGCCCTTTGGCAATACGACATGCCTTGTATTGATCAATGCTACCATTAGATCTACATTTTTATTTGTAAAGCTACTTAGTGCCTATGGCAGGCTTGCCATTAGGCAAGTCACATAACTCCCATGTGCTAATTTTTATAAATAAAGTTGAACTCTGATTACATAGCTCCCATCCAATGTTCGTTTTGTAAAGCATTATGTAAAAAAACAAGTTCTTCATTGCATTTAGTAGCTACAAGTGCCCGTGCAACCAAGTTACCCTATGCATGGCAAGTGCTTGCTCTAGTTCTACCGAGAAGAGGAATGGTTTATTTACTGCCCCATAATGTTCCTAACATCTATCTATGGACTATTTTAGCTTCTTGAATAACAACCTTCTCATTAGCCACTTTATAATTAGCAATGCATTGATCAATGGGCTAGAAATCAATTTGCTATTCAGCATGTGTTTGCTACTAAATTTGATGTTGTAAACCATCAATAGGTTGCTATGAAATTGACCAAAATCAAGTCCACCTTGCTAAAATAAAGGCAAAAAATAGTCAAACATGTCCATAGGCCCCACAATGGGCTGATTTTTGCAGTTTATGAATGACAAGCATGTTCGGTGAATAACCAATAAAGATGCGTTTGAGAGTCTCATCTTCCAATTTATGTCTTTGTGGTTGTGGCACTAAAGTATATGCCAAACAACCAAAGTTAAGGATATGTGACACCACTAGTTTTTGGACATTCCAAGCCTCATAAGGCATACAATCAACCAATGCTTTAGTCGGGCTACAACTCAACACATACACTACACACATGATAACATCGAGCCAAAACTTTGGGGGCAGCTTATTGTGTGACAGCATATAACGTTCCATTCCCATCAAAGTGCAAATTTTTCTTTCAACCACACTATTTTGTTGAGGTGTGTAGCGTAGTACACTAATGGATAATACCCCTTTCAGCCAAGAAAGAGTTGAACACCCTTGACATATATTCCTCCCCTCAATCAATACATAGTGTAATCAGCTGGCATCCACTACCATTTTTAGCTAGACAACTACCAATTCTAGATTGGAAAAAATAGTTGTATCTATGGTAGCTACTATGTTAAAATATGGGTGGTGCTAGAGGCACAATTGCTATAGGCACATGTAACCAAATCCCATAAGAAAAAAGAGTGGTGTGTACCCAAGCTAAAACCCTATAAAAAGATGTACTTGCTCAACCATAAATCAATCAAGTCCTTCTCCATTTCATTATAGTCTCATTTTTGTTCTTCTTCTTCCCTCCTTAATCTTCTATTTTTCTTATGCTCTACCATGTTTTGTAACATGGTATTAGAGCCTCCTTCCAAAGCCTCCTTTCAAGAGGTTGTGAGGTTGTGGGAGGCTTCCATAGCTACATCTAAAGGTTTGAGAGTCTAAGTATTGAAGATTCCACAAGTCTTTGGAGTGGACATTGAAGCTTGGTTCACTTTGAAAGCCTTCACTACCAAGAAGAAGAGGAGGGGCAATCACTACAAAAGAGGTATAAGGTCGATTTTGTTGGTTCTTCTCTATATCTTCCATAAAATAAAAAGGGGAATCTTAAGGTCCCTACTTGTGGCCAAGAGCTGGGGGCCTGCTTCCAAAGAAGCATAGGGCTTGCTTCTTGAAGATAAGCTAGGGGGCAACTTGTGGAAGAAGCAGGGAGTCTACTTCCTCTGTCATACATAGAGATAGAGAATAGAAGAAGAAAAGAGAGAGTAGTTGCTACCATTAAGCTCCATCCTGATTCTGCTTGTAGTTAGAGAACATTCCAACTTTGATTGACCCATGTGAGTACATCTTAAAGGCCTCATCGATCTATGCAAGCCAACAATGCTATTTGTCGCGATTCTCTCCTCCTCAATCTTTTTCTTTTAAGGTTTTCTTTTAAACCTTTGTGACAAAAAGTTCCCTTTCACATCTGCAAACCACTTACTATTAAGCCCTATTCACATACTGTAAGGATTGAATTTATTTGTTTTCATATTTGTTCACATTTTAGAATACTTCCTTGAGCTACAATCATACAAAAATTATTTGTAAACTAGATTCACATTACCTATGCTTAAATCTATCCATCATTTATAAAAGAGTTGTATTCATAGTTGTCTAAAAGACAAACCGGTTATGTTAAATGGCACAAAGGGTTGTTCACACTCCTCTAAAGCCAAATCCCTTTGTAATTCTTTGAAAGACTTAATTACCTTGCAATTGGAGGTAGATACTACCATGTGAGTCATCGATAAGTCCTCTCTACCTTAAAAATGTAAAAAATAGAAGTAATGGAAATTTTTGATGGCAATGGTTTCCACACTTGGAAAATGAAAACCATGTATCATCTAATGAGGAAAGACCTTTGGAAAATTCTCAAATATCTTGAAGATCCTATTGATGCAGCGTGGAAGAGAAAAAATAACAAAGCCCTTGGGATAATAGCTTGGGATCTATCTGATGATGTCCTACACCACATTTCAAGATTAAAAAGTGCAAAAGAGGCATGGGATGAGTTGGATAAGATAATTGGATCTCAAGAAAAAAACTCTAAAATTAATTTGTTTTTGGAAATTTTCAAGCTTGATCTAAATCAATATGATTCCCTAACATCATTGATAAGAAATTTTAAAAGCCTGAAGGTGCAACCATCCTCAAAAGGCAAAGGTATTTAAGAAGATGTAGCCATTATCATGCTACTCAATAGTGTGGATCTATCATGTCTTGTAACATACTAGTCCTCCCCCAAACTAGTATACTAGTAGACTAGTAGTTATAGTTTAGACTGAGAGCTACCAATCTTAGTGGTAGGGACCAATCCCACCAATAGCCACCAATTTTAGACTAGTAGACTCGTAACTACCAATCTACTAGTATGGGACTCTCATAGCTACCAATCCTAGACTAGGAGATACTAGTCTACTGATCTTGATTTGATAACTAGTAGTCTAGGAGTGGTAGCTACTAGTCTACTGACTAGGGTGGTAGCTACCAATGTGGGGCTGATAGCTACTAGTCTATCAATCTAGCAATTATAGCTATAACTAGAACTCATAGGCTGGGACCAATGGATGGCAAATAGTTAAACCAATTCCATACTAGTAAATACTAGTCCAACTTTGGTAGCTACCAGTCCTTGGCCCCAACAGATTCACCAATAGTAGTTCATGTAGTGAATGAAGATGATGAAAGTCATCTCGAATTAGTGAAAAACCTAGAAGAGTGATTAGGAAACCAAAGTGCCAAATAAGTATGGACTCTCCTTGAAAAGGAGGTGATCCAGCTGCACCTTCCAATATGAGTACCTTGTTACAACTTCATGAAATCAAGCAAGTGTAGGGGAGGAGGGTTTTATCAAAAAGTACATAAGCATATACATTAGGGGTAGGCACCCATATATTTTTTCCACTCTGCTTAGAAATAAGGGAGGGGGTGGGGTATAAGTTGGGGTGCATGAGTGCATGCGTGTGTGTGTGGGGGTGCGCATGCACGCATGTGCATGTGCACGTGTGTTGCATGTGCATGCCTTCCCTTCTACCACAATAGCCTATTTTGTTTCTTTACTTCTAAAAACCAATCAAAGCATAATTCAATGCTCCTTGTGGTTCCTCGTCATTAGAACTCATATTGTATAAAGAGGACATTCATCCTCAAAGTCTTGAGGTTGTCAAGCGATGCTATTGGCATATGTTTTTGTCTAACTACAAGCTTGCTCCTCCACATCAATAGGCTAAAACGTTGGGTTTGTCTTGATGTATGGGTCCCCACACTTAACTATTATTAATTGCCACATTGGCTAGACACCACATTCGATACATTGTGGTTTTTGAAGTTTTAACAATGTGCAACTATACATACACTTTTATTGCTATACATTGTGCTTTTTGAATTTTTAACAATGTGTGGCTATACGTGCACTTTTATTGGTTGTACCTCTTAAGGTACTATTTTCATTATTTTGGCTTGCCCACTAGTCAAGATTCTATAGTTTTTATGTTGGTTGTTGTCACTACTCCATATAACATAAAGTAAAAAAAAAAGAATTAAAAATGCTGAATAGGCATATTCTTAAATAGCACTTGCAAATTTAAAGCACTTAGAGCCCCTTGTTTTGACCCCTCATCATGTATATGACCATCCAAATTTGTATGTACAAGTGTGTGCACATGTTAAACACATCCCAAACTTATATTAGTTGTGCTGTGATCCCATTAACGCTTACATATATTCTTAGAAAACCTATCAGATCAAACATCATAGGTTTGTAATAAGAAGAGACAAAGCCTTCAACTCCTCTTACTCAACCAACCATATGGCATTCCTCTCACTCCAAATGTATTTGATTCATTTACCTTTAAATCCCAAAAGTTATGTAGACTAGCTCTGAGCTCTCTTAAATAAATTATTGATCTTTCTAGTGTCAAACTTATTATCCTTTATTTCAAGGGTAATATGCCTATATTGGTAACCCTTCTTGGCATCTCAACTTTCAAGTGTGTGTGTGTGTGTGTGTGTGTGTGTGTATGTATGTATGTATGTATGTATGTATGTATGTATGTATGTATGTATATTCATTGATGTTACTGCCACATCATATTTTAATAATAGGAATTCTAATGCTTTCTCTCTACTTTACCTTCATCTTGATGCTTCTTCCAAGTTCTCAAGAGATCAAGAAGACTTATCAATAACTAGCTTTATAGGTATCAAATATAATCACCATCATACAAGTATATGGCCATTGTAACAAAATCCATTGGCAGGTCTGATTATCTAATTTCATAATTGATGAATCTTCTTTCTAACACACACACACACACACACACACACACACACACACACACACACACACACACACACACACACACACACACACACACACACACACACACACACACACACACACACACACACACACACACACACACACACACACACACACACACACACACACACACACACACACACACACACACACACACACACACACACACACACACACACACACACACACACACACACACACACACACACACACACACACACACAGAGGTGTAATCAATCTATTGAATGTCCATCCTAATATTGACTCACTCACAACCACATCTATGTGCATCAACGACATTTATGAGGTGAGAATCTACCCAATTTATAACTTTCAACCACTCCTCTAGTTATAATCACCATTTGATCTTCTTTTTTAATGTGTACGTGCTTTTTGAGTATGCTTTGCATCCTTAAATTATGACCTATACAGTCTTTTTTGTGTCGACATTGTTTCTTCCTATTATCAATAAGTTACTCAAAGATAGCTTTGAAATTCTCTGCTTTGTTTGAATTTTGTGTAGGGTAAATCATTTGCATGTATCAAGGAAGATGTGGATGTAGAAATAAGATGTCAGAGCTAAAACACAAATGGATTGTTTTTGCAATGTACATGCCTCATCTCTCTCAAAATTGATCAATTGTTTACTTGAGTCTAGAAAGAACAATAAGTGGGAAGACAAAGGCATCTCTATTGTTATATGATTGTTTAGAGATGACAATGGTACTAAGCTCATGCTTAGGTCTTGTGTGTGTGTGTGTGTGTGTGTGTGTGTGTGTGTGTGTGTGTGTGTGTGTGTGTGTGTGTGTGTGTGTGTGTGTGTGTGTGTGTGTGTGTGTGTGTGTGTGTGTGTGTGTGTGTGTGTGTGTGTGTGTGTGTGTGTGTGTGTGTGTGTTAGATGTTAAGTATTAAAAGGAAATGGAGGTTGCTTCTCTCTCTTTCTTAGGTTCAAGTTTGAATGAAATGGAGACTACTTTGTATTACTTCTTGAGTTGTATTGCTTCATTAAGGAGCTACTTGAGGATAAGCACAATGAGCATGTTGAGGTCCATATGGATGATAACCCTATAGATCTTCTCATGAATAGTTTACCTTCTAAGCACTTTGCACATTGCAGAGTGTTGACGGGCATTAAAGTCCAATAGCCAATAGTTGAATGAGCACCCCTTACATAAATGCACACTATACGATCATAAATAGGTGAGGATAACAAGTAATAAGGGCACTATTCATTATACCCACAAAACTCTTATATGGGCTTCTCTCTCTCAACTCTATTGCACTCCATAACTTCCACCTAACATCCAATTATTTCTTCCCTCTTGTTCCATTCCAATTTTCAAAATAATTATTAAGAAATAATACCATTTTAATTCATTTGCAAGTTAATAGTGCAATAACTATTTCTTTATTCATACATAATATGATAGTGCAATAAGGTTGTCAGTTTAGTTGGACAGCACCTACATTGTGTGTGCTCTTCTCTCCTGCATCTTACTCTTCTCATTCTCCACTACCATTGCATCCCCTTCAATTGGTATCAGAGCTTTAGATAAGATCTTGATCGTGGAGCTTGGCCCGGTATTACTTAAGCCCAGATTGAACACCTAGAGCTTGGAGCTTCAATGCCATCCATGGCTTCTTCCCCCCGAGGTAAGATTTCATCTCCCACCTCTCCCTAGCCCTCATAGGCTCTTTGCAAGTGTTCCTTGGCTTCATTGGGCACCTTGTATGCCCCCTTATCCTCAGCATAACCAGAAGGCCCCACAATAGCTGCTCACGTTTTTTTGCGCTTGTTCAAAATCTGGCTCAAAAATCCCAATTTTTCTCATATCTCGGGTATCAAGAACCCGATTTAGGCAAGGTGAGAGTCTAGCTTGGGGTTTTGGCATGCTCCGGATGCAATGGTGATGTCAGATCTGCCAAATTCTGATCACAGAATTTTCTGTAATAGATCTGAGTTGTTTTCCAGGAAGAAAATGTCATGCACTTAGCTTATGTGATGCTCCCAAGGCTTGGTATTTGATGCCCAAATGCTTTGGGGATTTTTGCCCAATGTTTTGAGATGCTTTGCGACTTGGTTTGAGCTTCCGTAGCTTGATTTATGCAGGGATTTAATGCTTTACATTGTTTGGGTAGCAAGGTTTTATCAGGGACGGCTTATGCATAATGCTCTTTGTTGACATTCGGGTGTCTTGTTAGATGTATTGATGCTTGGTCATCATGGTTTATGCTCGGATATGCTATCTGAAAGCTATTGAGCATTGATTTGGATGCAGACACTTCGTTGTTGGTTGGGATTTATGCTAACTTGGTTGACAAGTTATTTTACCTCTAATTTGGTTATGCTTATGGTCTACAGGTACTCCCAACTACTCAAGATGATATGTTGATGTATTTGGATGATGCCACTTTGATGTTTATGCTCCCGGATTCTTCTTGAGCAAAGAGTAGAGCTTAATTCTTGGTTCACAGTCATTTTCTTTGCAGCTGGCATTTCACTTGACAAGATTTATGCCTCGTGCTACCCATTATGGGGCTGATGTCTGATGTGGATGCTTTTGGGTTTGGTTGTAGTATGGCAGATGTTTGGGCTTGAATCAACTTGTATTTGAGAATTTTATGGAGTAGTTTGCATTCGGTCGGCTTATCACTTATGCAACTTGGATGCTATTTGGCCCTTAATGCCTCAATTATGGATCTTGGATTTACTTGGATGCAAATATATGTTTGAGCAATGCTTGCTCCATTGTCTTGGCAGTTGGTTATTGAGCTTTCATTGCTTATTGATGCCTAGTTCTTTGCGGGTTACTCCTTGATCAGTGGACTTCTTGATAGTGCTTGGGTTTAGCAGTTATGGCTTTGTTGCTTCTCTATTTCCTAGCTTCTATGCTAGTTGGGTTGCTTTTGCCCATACAGGTTAGAGAGTAGTTGTTCTTGATGCTTACCCGGCTATGCACTTTGTCTACTATCATGTACTTTACAGAGCCACTTATTTGGATGTTGTTGTACAAATACTTGGGCTTCTCCTGGAGCTTGACCATTGCAAGATCTTATGCCACTTATTGATCGTGCATTGACTTGGTACTACTATGTGGTCTAATGTACTACAAAGTCATGTTTGCCATTATGGTCATGGACTAATTTCATGGTTGAATACCATATGCTCTTTTGACAGATGTCTTGGCCTTTACACTATTGTGGCTAGTTACATCATGCACTTAGCTACGAGTCTTTTTCATGTGGGAGCTTCTGTATCCCTAGTTAATGCTTCTGTGCTTCCCTCTCCAGTGAGGATGGAAGAGTACTTGCAGCAGCATGCTTCTACCAATTTTGCTCCTACTAATAGTTGTCTTGATGAGCAGGTTCCCTATGTTGGGACAACCCTCGACTCCTTGAGCTCCGTGGATGCCATGGATAGCCCTATTCATGATGACTTGGATTACTAGTCATCTTCTATAGATTCTTCTTCTATAGATGTATGCTTCCATTGTGGGAAGCTTGGGCATGTTAAAAGAAAATGTTTCAGATGGATTAGAGAGCTATAGAGACAGAGACGGACTCGACATGAGCAGAGAGTCGGGGATACACGAGATGCAGTGGGTATTACCACTGTTACTAGTGCTGAGGTACATGTTGTTACCCATGATGATGCAGTTGAGCATGTACTCATGTCATCTAGTTTTCCTACAACTTTCTTGCTCAGTGATACAACCTATTCCTCAAATTGGCTATTGGATTCTATGACATCTTGTCATGTTACTCCACATAGAGCATGGTTCTCTATTTACAGGGAGTTTGATGGATGCATTTCTTTGGGCCTTGAGTAGACTTATGCTATTCTTGGTATAGGAGACATACACCTAGCTTTGTCTAATGGGACTTCTCTTATGCTTAGGGATGTTTTACATGTTCCCATGCTTAGTAAGAGCTTGATTTCTGTCAGTCAGTTGCATGATGCAGGTTACTCTCTTTCTCTTCAGGATAGGTCATGGAAGATCTGTCGTGGTTGCTTGGTTTTGGCCATAGGTTCTAGAGTTGGTTCTCATTGCCCATTGCATGTCTCTCACGTGGGAGATTCTATGGTTGCAGTTATTCGGATACCACATGCATTGTTATGGCATTATCGCTTAGGCCATATGCACCACAGAGAGATGGAGATCTTGTCTCGTTCAAACTCATTGCTACCTCCTATGTCACTTACAGATCTTGATGCTTGCTCTGATTGTACTCTTGGTCCTTGCACAACCCCCTTGGCTTTTGGCGATTGTATGAAGCATGCTCCTCTAGATCTTGTCCATTGTGCAGTATATGGACCTACACCTTCCCAGTCACTTGGTGGAGCATCATAATTTGTGACCTTTGTGGATCATGCTACCCACCGTATTTGGGCTTTTCCCTTGGTGCAAATTGAGGATGCTGCAATTATGGTTAACAGATTTATGGATTCTGCTAGTAGCAAGCCTAGATGCTTGCACATGGATTATGAGAGTCATGCTCTCTCTCCCAGCTTTCGAACCTCTTGTCAACAGTATGGCATTGATTTCTTGTGGCCACTGTATTATGGGATTACTCATGGCATGTGCGTGACCTTACATACAAAGGTTGCTTCTATGCTTACCTTAGCTGGGTTGTCTTATGGCTTTTAGGCTGAGGCCCTTATGACGGTAGTCTATTTGGTTAACAGGATGTCGTGCTTGACCTTGGATCGTATTACACCCCATGAGGCATGGAGTGGCATGCAGCCCTCCTATGATTACTTGAAGATGTTTGGCTACCAGGCATCTATACGTATGCCACATGAGCATGTGTCACGTAGATGTATCCTCCTTGGTTATGGAGATGGTGGCTTTAAGGCCTACAGATTATGGGGATTTGGATGCCTAGCAGGACATATGCAGCCGTCATGATGTCTTCTATGAGACGCAAACACCTCTCAAGCCTCTTGATGAGCATTCAATACGCTTTATGGCTGATTTTACAGCAACTATAGTGCCATTACAACAAGCTATTTATGCTGAAAATGAGGAACTTATTGGCCTAGATGACATAGCTATGCATGGCAGTCAAGGTTAGGATGTTGGTGGTCAGTTGCTAAACCCCTTGCAAGTTCATGAGAGAGTTTTCTTGTAGTTTTTCCGGCTACACAGCCAGCCATATGTCAGTCTTCCACTTTGTTGAGGCCACATGTAGTCTTGAGACCCCATTGGATGAGTGTCCGGGATGTTGGCTCTCTTTCAATGATTGACTCTGGAGAGTTTGGCTGCCCTCCACTGTCTTGTATGAGCCACACTGATGCTATGCATGACTCTAATGCTTTACAGCCATGCACTGATGAGTTGTGCTTGCTTCATGAGAAGCATTCTTGGATTGCTTCATTGTATGGAGCTGGGGGATCGCTTATCTCCTAGATGTCATGGACTCGAGGATGCTTGACTCTTCTTCTGCAGAGGTTCCCGACACTTCTTGCACAGCTCGCTTTCCGATTGAGAGTTGGGTGAGATGTCATGATTCCTCACCTTGTCTTTTTCTTTTCTTTTCTTTGTTTTCACTCCCCAACCACGTTGGCCTTCTAGTGGGAGGTTGTTGGGGTAAAAGGCCTCTGAGCCTTCCCCTGTACACTGTGATCGCCCATTCTTTATTCATATATAATATGATAGTGCAATAAGGTTGTAAGTTTAGTTGGACAGCACCTACATTGTGCGTGCTCTTCTCTCCCGCATCTTCCTCTTCTCCTTCTCCACTGCCATTGCATCCCCTTCAACTGTGCCTTTTACAGTGTTTGGGTGTGAATGCACCCTTATGCTCTTGTACTTTATATATATTATCAAAACTTAAAAATTGGTACACTCATCTTTGTACCAAACATCAAGTGTGTCGTGCTTACTCTCCTCTCTACTGCTCTCTACTCTCTGTGTGATATTCGATGCGCTCACTCTCAGCTCACTCAATCCAGATCAGTCAGGCTCCATCAAACTGGTATCAGAGCCAGTGAACAGGTGTCAAACCGCAGGACAGGTTAGCAGGAGGCGCATGCAAGCAAGAGGAGTTGCAGGTGTCGTAGGCGAGCAGGAGTTTCAGGTGTCGCATGTGATCACGAGGAGTTGTTTGGTCATAGGTCACACTGCGATAGGTTGACTTGGGGGGGGGGGGTTAGGTAGCTAACGCGCAGCCAAGCGGATGGGATGATAGCTAACGCGCAGCTAAATAGATGCTACCAGTGACCAGGACCAATCACCACGAGATTGGCATGCGGCACCAGGCGATGATGGGTAGCAACCAATGTTTTTAAAAAAATCAAAAATATCTATTTTTTTTTTTCTCTACTAGGCGTTCATAGGCAAAGGCACAAAGTGAAATTTTGCTTAAGAAAATTGGGGCTTTTCTCCGATTTTGGGGATCTCAGTGTGGGACAAGACAATTAGACTAAAAAATTGCACATTTGGTGCACATCTACCTAAGAAATTTTGGGGATTTTCACATTCTAGTGGAAGTTTTTCAGTTTTACTAAAATATGTGCACTCTAAATCCAAAAATTTGGGGCTTTTGCCAAATCCCTTCAATCTGTGCAACAAATGTATGGTACATGCACTTGGATACATGTATTGAGGCAATCTGCCTCTAAAAATTTGGGGCTTTTGATCAAAATTGTCAAATGTGTGCCCGGGAATGCCTTCACAGCAAAAATTGCAGTGAAATTTTGGGGATGTCACATGTAACTGGTGGCTTGGTCTCTAAATGTGTCAGTAATTTCTGGAGAAGTGCAGCAAAAGGCATCCCTTTAACTCTGAAAATCTATTTGCAGATCTAAAAATTTTGCAATCTCGAGATTTTCTCACTACTGGTGGTCGATACTTTTATGTGTCGTGGTTACTTGTGTCACATTTAGGCTTATCTTTGGTGATTGGTTAGTCAATTTGGGACTGCAAATCATGGCTGGAAACAACGACAACAGTAATCTTTTGCACATTAAGAAGCTTGAGGGTGCACATATTTGCAATTTGGCAAAAACAATGCTACAATGTCTTGGTGTAGAAGAAACATGTAAAGCCCATCAAAACAAAGGGAATCAAACCAGCAGTCATGGAACAAGATGAGTGGGATGACTTGGATGAGCTTGCTCACTCTATCATTGAGCTCTCAATGTTCGACAACTTTCTCTTGAACATTGAGAAGCTGAATTCAACATATGCAATGTGGCAAAGGCTTGAAGAATTGTATGCTCAGAAAAGTGCAACCAACAAGATTTATTGGTTGAAAAAATTAATGGACTTTTGCATGAAAGAAGGTATAGCCATGTATGTACATTTGAATGAGTTTAACTCAATTTTTAGTCAGCTGATTGCTTTGGATTTCCATATTGATGAAGAGTTCAAGGCTACTTTCTTTCTATGTACTTTGCCTAAAAGTTGGGATACTTTCAGGATAGCTTTAAGTAATTTAGATGCTCAACTGTTGTACTCTGATGTGGAGAGTTCTTTTACTAATGGAAGAACTCAATAGGTAGAATAACTAAGCAAACAAGTCTTCTAATGGATTACACACTAGAGGCATATTTCAACACAAGGGCAATTCTAAAAATAGAGGACGCAACAAATCTCATGTGGAGTGCCATCACTGTGGCAAAAAAGGGTACTACAAATGGGAGTGTTTTTAATCGAAGAAAGAGAAGGGAAAAAATAAAAACTCTAAAGCCAACAAGGCTGAAAACAAGGATAGCCAGCCTGCCAATAAGAGCAATGTGAAAATTGAAGAGGTTAATGTAGTCACTCATGATACTGACAGTGATGGTGATGTACTTCTTGCTTCTTCTTTGAGTGCATATGCATTGATTGCAAATTTTGAGGATGATATGCATACTTGGATACTTGATTCAAGTGTGGCCTTTCACGTCACACCACATTATGAGTGGTTCTTTGACTACAATGGTAGTGTACGTGGTGTTGTCCACCTGGGCGATAACTATGCATGTAAAACTGCAGGCATTGGCAGTGTAAAATTGGAATTTTAGCATGGCTCCGTGTTTGTTTTGCATAATGTGAGACATGTACCTTAGCTCAAGCAGAGCTTGAAAAGCACAGGGTAACTAGATGATGAAGGCTATCACACCACCTTTGGGGATAGCAAATGGAAAATATGTAAGGGCTCTCACATTGTTGCCAAGGGGTCTACAAGTGATACCTTGTATCCTTTGCATGTATCTAGTGTACATGGCCATGTAGTCACCATAATTGAGCAGCCAAGTGTTTCTTTGTGGCATAGTTGGTTGGGACACATGAGTCAATTTGGAATAAAAGTGCTCTCTCATTTGGGTTACTTACCGTATTTGACGTATGCTGATTTTGAACAATGCGATCATTGTATTTATTGTAAACATGCTCAAACGTCACACAAAAAATCTCTCTCTAAAGTCTTCACCCTTAGAGTTGGTACATTCAGATGTATGTCAAATGATAGGATTATCTTTAGGGGGAAAGAAGTATTTCATTACCTTTGTTGATGATGCTACACACAAAATATGGGTTTATCCAATCTGTAGGGAAGATCAGGCCTTGGATAAATGTAAAAAATTCTTGGAACTTGCTGAAAATCAGACCAACAAGACATTACAATGTCTTAACTCTAACAATGGTGGGGAATGTGTCCAAAACCTTTCAGGACTTTTGTGATAGCAAAGGGATTAAAAGGGAGCTTACTTCCCCTCATAATCCACTCCAAAATGGTGTTGTAGAGTGTCTGAGCATGACCATTCAAGACAAGGTTCGTACAATGCTATCACATGTTGCTTTACCCCATGGATTTTGGGCAAAGGCTATTATGACAACTATACACTTGATTAATCGGTCACCAAACAAGTCTTTGGGGGGGGGGGGGGGGGGGGGGGGGGGGAGGGGAGTCCCTCAAGAAGAGTGGTTGGGCAAACCACCTTCGTATGCTCACTTGAGAGTATTTGGATGATGCGAGGTATTTGTGCACATTCGCAAGGAAGAATGCAACAAACTTGACCCAAAGTCCTATAAATGTATTTTCCTAGGATATGGTGCTGAAGGTGAGATGGGGTATTGATTATGGAATCCCAAGAAAAGAAAAGTAGTATGCAACAATGATGTTATCTTTCGAAAAGATCGCATGCACAAACAACCTGAAAGAAGAGAGGAGGTCAAAAGGGTTGTATTTCGGGAGGATGTACCAATAGGACACCAAAGAATGCCCGTTAGACATCAACAAATACTAGGGAATAATGTTGAAAATTATCAACAAGATCTTGCCCATGATGTCCCACAAATTCAGCAATAACATGTGCCTTCGGAACAACCTGAACCAGTTGTACAGCACGTTGAACTTGCAAAACAGCAAGGTGTTAATGCAAATTTGTAGTTTGAACAGCTAGCAAATGTTGACCATTGGGTCCATAGGTCGACTAGAGTGCAAAAACAACTAGATAGCTTTATTCTTGGTATAAACTATGTGGTTGATTATGTCATGTTAATAGATTGTGGTGAACAGTCATGCTTTTAGGAAACAATGGACAGACATGATAGTAAGAAATGGCACAAAGCAATGCTATTAGAGATGGAATCCCTCATGAAGAATGGTACTTGGGATTTGGTGCATTTTCCAAAAGGACAAAAAGTGCTACCCTGCAAATGGGTTTACAAAATGAAAGTCACTTCTGGTTCTTTGCCAAAGCACAAGGCATACTTGGTTACTAAAGGGTACAAGCAAGAACATGGAATTGATTTTGATGAAATCTTTTCTCCTGTAGTCAAAATGACTACATTGCGAACCATCTTGGGCTTGGTTGCATCTGAAAACATGGAACTCATACATATGGATGTAAAAACTGCATTCTTACATGGTGATTTGCATGAGGAAATCTATATGCAGTAGCCTAAAGGTTTTACTGCAAAAGAAAAAGAGCACATGGTCTGTAAACTTAACAAGAGTTTGTATGGGCTGAAGTAGACACCACGAGAATGTTATCACAGATTTGATACATTCATGCAATCTCAAGGATTTCATTGTTCTCAAGTTGATCACTGCTTATCCACTAAGAAGGCAACATATGGTAGCCTTATTCTCTTGGTTTTGTATGTGGATGATATACTGATTGCAGGCAAGGATGTTCATGCATTGGACTCCTTGAAGAAGAGTTTACACAATGACTTTGATATCAAGGATCTTTGTGAGTCCAATGACATTCTTGGCATGCATATACGCAGAGATAGATCGAAGGGTCTTCTTTATTTGTTATTGTAGGAGTATGTCACCAAAGTTTTGTAGTGTTTCAATATGGAGGGGGAATGCCATTAGTGAACCATTGCCTCCATATGTGAAACTTAGTGCAAATGACAGCCCTAGATCAGATGATGGAAAGGTTGAAATGGCCAAGATACCCTATGCTTCAGTTGTTGGTAGCTTGATGTATGCTATGGTTGCTACACACTTGACATTGCATTTGCGATGGGAGTGGTTAGCAGATACATGGCATATCCTGGCAAGAAGCATTGGGAAGCAGTGAAGGGTATCATCAGATACCTCAAGGGCACAAAGGATTTGTGTATCTGCTTTGGTAAGCAGAAGTCATTTGTTGTTGGGTATCATGGATGCAGACTATGCTGGCCATCCTACTACATGAAGTCTACTTCAGGATATGTGTTCATGTTCACAAGTGGAGCAATCTCTTGGATATATAGGCTGCAAAAGCATGTTGCATTGTCTACAGAGGTAGAATATCTGGCTGCCACGAAGGCATACACATATGTCTAGGCTGCAGAAGCGTGTTGCATTGTCTATAGAGGCAGAATATGTGGTTGCCACTGAGGCATACAAAGAGGCTTTATGGCTTTCAAGTTTGGTGAGAGAGCTTAGTATTAGAGAGGTTCCTATCCTCCATTGTGACAGTCATTAGAGTGCTATCATGCTAGCATGGAATCCTATCTTTCACGCAAAGACAAAGCACATACAGGTAAAGTATCACTTTATCAGGGATGCACTTGATAGCAAAGGCATTGAGCTTGTCAAGGTACATACAAATGAGAACCCTGCAGACCTTCTCACGAAGGGTCTTCTAGTCGAGCAGTTTGCTCATTGCCGCCAGATGATGGGGGTTGGATAGTATATGTGTCTTTTAGCTTTGTACATACATAGACTTAGCTGATTCTTTCCCCTACCTTCAAGCATGTTGCCTTTAGGTGGGAGGTTGTTAGGAATAAAGGCTCACTGTGCCTTTTACAGTGTTTGGGTGTGAACGCACCCTTACAGTCTTATACTTTATATATATTATCAAAACCTAAAAAGTGGTACACAAGTCTTTGTACTGAACATCAAGCGTGTCATGCTCACTCTCCTCTCTACTGCTCTCTACTCTCTATGGTGTGGTATCCAACGCACTCACCCTCAGCTCACTCAGTCCAAATCAGTCAGGCTCCATCAATTACAAGGAACCTTTAGGAGCATGATCAACAAATCTAAACAACTCAAAATAAAGATGACTACATCATTTGCATGTTTCATGGGGTTTTTTAATGCCCAACAAACCCAAAAAGATAAGCTCTTGTAAGTCATTTTACTTTACTAAATTTGATAGAATAAAAGATGGAAAAAAAAGGCTAAGTCATCAAAATGCATCTTTCATGGGGTTTTCAATGCCCAAAAGCCCAAAAAGATAAGATCTTGTAAGTCATTTCAATTTACCAAACTTGATAGAAGAAAAGAAGGAAAATTATTTTATCATGGTTGAGTCAATTTGACAACTATTTCTCCAAATAATCATCCAAACATTGATAAGGACAAAATCAAATGTATGACTAATTTCATGATTGATAAGGCTTCTGCATTTGCCAGGCATAATTGGGAAATTTACATGCAAGAAGGCAATACTGAGGCTCACTATATTGAAAGATTATGGTAACAACTACTCTTGTTACGAATACTAGAAGAAGTCCCCAAAGATTTGCTACAAAGAGAGTATGAAAATGGATTACAATTGGGCATGCAAGCCAAGCTCAACACATTTTGGCCCTCTTCACTTTATGACTCAATCTTTTATGCCCATGATGTTGAAAAGGAGCTCCAAACAATTTCCCCAAGCTCATCCAAAACAATCAAGAGGAGGATAACCAAATTGTAAGTAAAAATTACAATTTCAAAATATCTATTAATCTAAATATAGACCTTGAAGTGCTAACATAGTTGTCCAATGCAATCAACCTTGCATCACTTGCTATTATTGTGGTTAGACTAGTTATGTACAAGCCAACTATCACGGTAAAACTATCAATCACCAAGGTTACCACCACTCCCGAAACTTCATCACATTGGGGAGCTACTTGATTATACACTAGATTGCATGATGTACTCTTGGCAATAAGAGGTAGCTATGAAGACAAGCCATCATCAGGGACTTCTATTTCTTTACATGAAAGGCTTTGTTAAAACTTCAAAAGCTATTATTTTATCAAATGATGGAGGTTTACACAATTTCTTAGTGGCTTTATTGCAATATTCTAATATTATTTTAGGCATGTGTTTTAGAGACTAGTATGACTTGGATAATTATTATCACATACATACTAGTAACTTTGGTTGTCAAGGGCAAACTATAACTCTAAAAAGTGATGCTGAACATGAAATATTCTCTCTATTCAATCATACTTAGGCTAAAAGAGCACTCCACCACAAACAAAATAAGCCATGTACAATTTATGTTTTGGAAGAAGAATCACATGATTCATCCATTCTTATTCATACATCTTGATTCATATAAAGGTCACTTTGCATAAAACTATCCTTCACACTTACCATAATCTTGAGGAGATATTGACCATAAAATAGAAAATTTTTATAGTGTTTCCCCTCCTCATAAAGTTTTCTGTAGATGTAAGCTAGTGCATGAGAAAGAAATTCAACAAGAGGTCACTGAACTTTTTGACAAAGGACTTATTTCACCTACTTCTTCATCTTTTGGGTCACTTGTACTTCTAATGGAAAATAAAAACAAAACATACCAGAGATACATGGGTCATAGGGCATGAAATAAAGTGGCTCTAAAAAATAAATGACATATTTTAGGAATTTTGGAAAAAAGTCACAAATTTGGGACAATTCTTTGAGTTACAAGTTGTTGAGGAGAGGTTGCATTGTGCTAGGTCGTTGCACATAAGGAGTTTGTGACACTTCCTTTAGTAGATATTAATGCTAAAGGAACTAGTGTTTGTCTCAACATTTTTAATAGGCATCTATATGCACATGGTAGCATGCGCGCGCACACACACACACACATGATGAAGTTTGTATGCACCCTAGAGTAGCTCACATAAATGGCCATACACATTCCTTTAACTTATCATGAGACGTGCTCATTAAATGAGTGACTATGATGACTTCTTGGACAAGAAATAAAGTTTAACTGGTGTGAAATTCTTCAATAAATTGCAAAGGAAAGTCAATTACATTACTCAAAGATTACATTTTCCATGATTTTTTGTGAAGCATTGCTATAAGCTTGTGTGTATGCATTTCTAAACAAGGCTAGTCAATCATTCCTCCTCATTAGTGTACTTACATTTAATGGAGCCTTGACTTGATCTAGTTTTAGATACTCTTTTGCCTTGAGCATTATAGACTTTGGAATCTTTACTTTGTCAAGTTGTCTTCCACCCCTAGGCTTCCATGCCCAAATGATGTAACTATCGTCTTCTCAACATTATGGATCATTCTTGTTCTCTTGCTAATAGTTGTTCCAACAATTCTTATGAACCTCCACATCACTCGCATTCTTTCTCTTTGAAATTGGTGCCCAATACCATATCTTAACTCTCAACTAGCTTGCTAACTATTTGTTTTCATCAACACTAGTTGTTGTCACTCCTAGCCATATTGGATAGTCTGCATAGTAAGGTTGTATAAGGACAACGTCACTCACTACTACATCAACTGTTGGGTTGAACTCCTCAATAGGTTTATTGTGCATTGAACCACAACAATGCCCTTCATTTCATCAAGTCCTCTTTCTGGTATGTCTTTTGTTTGAAGCTCCAGTGTCATATCATGTGTGCATACACTCATTGGCCAAAAGTCATGAAATAAACTATTCTCTCTTACTCTAGGTGTTTGCATAACTTGAATCACATTCTCCAATATGAACACTGGTTTGATCCAAATGGCATAGTCAAATTTCTCTCCTTTGTCTTGCAAGTGGTCTTTCCACCAATTGACATACCGAGTGTGACCAACCATAAGAAATCCAAGTTGCATCATGTTGAACACCCCTCGTGCAACCAATACTGATATATAGGGATAGACATATTGATTCTTGTTTTTAGATCCACAATTGCCAAGCTACAATAGCAATGTTCAGGACCCCTAGTAGGTGCAGTGAAATGTGAGTGCACCTTACTAATCATGGAGCTTTTGCTCTCTTCTTTTTTTTCTTTTCTCTTTTGTTTCTCTTTTTTTCCTACTTTTCTTTTGTTTTCCTTTTCTCTCTTGTTTCACTTCTTTTATTACAAAAAAAAAGGCTTTCCCTAGCTCAAAGCATGGAGTTGTATACTAGAGTGTATCCATGAAGATTGATGAAGGAGCTAGGAATTATGAAGCACACTGCCTTGTTGTTGTTGAAGAATATGCACATGTTAAAGATTTGTGTGTATGTTTATGAAGCAATTTGTAATTCTTCCTATAGAAGTAAATGACCATTGAAAGTTGAAGTCAAGGGATGTTATGGATGAAGAAATTGGGATGTCGATATCGATGGTGCTCAGATGTCTTTGTCTTAATGAGAGTCTCTTAGATGATTTGGTTGCCATGATGTTGCCATATCTTGGAATCTTCAAAGAAAGAGTCTACTATTGATGATGTTGGCTTGAAACATGAAGTGCATTGCATTGTTGTGGGACCTATTATTTTCATGTATTCACTTGGTGAAACCTTAAGAATACCATCTAGTGGATGCAATGTCATAAGATATAAGGAATTAGAAATTAAAAAAAAAAAACATTTTCACGAGTGTAATGTGAGCAAAAGTTGTGATTTCATACCTTGATCTTGCTCTCACATAAAATGTAGCATTGTTTCAAAAGTCAGAGGGTCTTTGGCTCTTGATAGCGCAACAAAAGAAAAATATATACAAGGAAAAAAAAAGGTTACTTATGTACATGGGTCAATATTTTGTAGTTTTTTGGATCCACTAGTCATAGAAATTTTGATTGTACTCCAACTCAGAAAAGCATCCAAGTCATTGGTTTTGTAGCTAGTCCATAAATGTAAGTAATCAAATTGTCAAGCAAGGATGGTCCTATAAAGCGATTGGCAATGTGCAACTCCTCTTCAATCAGAATCTTATCAAGCAATGGTTGGGTGGTATTTCAACTTTTGTAGCAAGTCTAGATTCCGGGCCAATATGACAGAATGCAAGGAAGTAGTCTCATAGTAGGTTGGATTATATTGGAGTGTATTGAAAATATGGCATTGCTTAGTCATTGTCATAAGATGACTGCCATCACAAGCAATCTCAAGCCAATGAGAAAACCATTTCTACAAGAATGGACTTGAGGAATTGCAATTCTGCTCAAATTCATCAACTTGCTTATTGGTTTTAGAGTTTGGTCATACAGAAGCATGAAAGGGAATACGTTGGCATGATTGCAATTGCTTCTGAGAAAGGGTTTTAGTATATTCATCTTCAGCCAAGAGGCTTTTGTGGTAGAGGTGTTCACTCTCTTCCCAAGTGGGATGCCATTTTGGAAGCAACTTGTATTATCTCATCATCAACAAGGCCTAAATCAATCATTGCAAACATCTCGGCATAAGTAGTGCATATGGCATCAAATTGGAGTAGCCATTCTGTTTCAGAGGAGTTGAATTTATTGGCCTAATGAATAGCCATGATGTTGAGTGGTCAACAAGCAAGCAAAGGCTAGAGACTACTAAGGTTTAGTAGGGCTGATCTAGAGGTGAGTCTGAGCAGCCTCCTCTAAAGCATCTCGGGGTTCAACTAGCTCAACTTGGTTGAACTAGCAAGGTGGTTAGTATGGATGTTAATAGCTATAGCCTTAGGTTTTGGAATTTCAAGCACACTACTTTTAGCCACTATGTTAGTGTTAGTAGAAGTTTTATGTACATCACTCTGCTTCACATCATGGGATGAAGATTCACTTTGGATGGTGGTAGAAGTAGAGGAAAGATGATGTGTTGTGTCATTCAGCCTTGGGATAAACTAGTCAAAGAAAATGGGATTGTATTGTAATGCAGCATGGCCATCGGGAAGTTGTGGTTCATGTGTGAAGTATAAAATTATTTTATATGTCCTCATTTGACTTTCATGTGTTGATAAAGTGTTGTAGTAGACAAAATACAATCAAAATGATCTATTTGAGATAAAACATCTGAGTTTTCTGAGCTCAAGTCACCATACATGTGTTTCTCATTTTTTTCCAAACCCCTTAGGCATTTTGAGAGAGATGCAATTGTGAAGTTGGGATCTCTTGGCCATAATCCCAATGTAAAGTGACCATAAACAATTTCTTGTCCATGTCTATGTGTGAGCATTCCTGTCAAGTCTATTGGAAGCATCTCAACACCATTTAGAGATTTGGGAACTCGCTTGAATTGTGGTATAAAAATCTTAATTTGGTCCATTTTATCATGTATAATGCACAATAACTTGTTTAGTTGAAGAGCTCCTCCACATTTAGTATAGATTTCTACAGCTCATTTGTTTCATGTGTACTCTCCTTTATGCAAAGTATGTGGCATGCTCCTCTTGATTCCTAGTTGACTCTAACCTTTATTGCCATACAAATGTCACATTTAGAGAACGTACTATTTTCTAATAAAGAGACTATTTTGAAGATCATGTTCCACAGCCTTGGGAAATTTGGTTATAATAGCGTTTTGTAGTTGAGTGTGACCAAAGTGTCATTCACTTCATACAAAATATCAACTTGTTTGTACATTGATGGTAGCTCTTGTTGCATTTTATGACTCCCATGCATAGATGTTCTTGACTTGTGAGGCATTTATTTGATCAGCATTATTGTAAATGAAACCCTATATGAGTGATTTTACCATCTCCACATGGGTCATACCCTTCCTAATTATTCAAGTGTTCCCATGACATGTGTTCCTTGCACCATCTATGAATTTTTTTATGAGCTAGAATGTTGATTTCCCTATGCTATGCATTACATACCATGCCTAATTACAAACCTTTTTTCCATCAAATGTAAACTCAACGTAGTCCTCATCTTGGCAATGTTCATAGGCCATACTCATACAATCTATGTTAGAAGATGGGCATAGAAACCCACTGTAAGCAAGGGAGTATAAGGGCAGATGGGTGTGAATAGCCCTAGGGGCAGGGGAAACCCTAACCCTAGCTGGCAAAGGGCTATATAAATAGCCTATGGGTCACTATCATTTGTGAGAGAGTGTACCCAAGTTGTACTCTAAGCAACTTAGTAAGCAAGATTTCATTCTTGTACTTTGAGCTCTCTTCTCCCTCTTGTGCACACATTCTATTGCTGCAAACTCTGATTCTCAACATGGTATCAGAGCCATCTCTGATCTCCTCAGCTTCCCTCAGCATCAGTTATCACTAAGTGCACATGAGCTACCATTTTCTTCATCCTACCCTTCTTTCCTCCATAGCTGCCTGCAACCTACCTCCATTGGAGGACTTGAGGAGGACAAAGGAGGCCATATTAGCCTAAGCTTTCTTCTGGAAATCTTTTCCCCACATCAGGGCGCAGCTCCTCGTTAGTTCAAACATTGACATTGTCCACGTGTGAGGCTAGCATTGTCAAGATCCCAGAAACGGCATAGTTTCTAATAGCGTGGCATTTCCTGACCTGGCGCAGGCAGCAGGCGGCGCAATCTCAGCCACTACCATAGGGGTTTGATAGCCCCCCAAGTGGGCTATCCTCAGCTAAGAGGGCTCTGAGAAATTCTTCTTCTATTGGCTGCTACAAGCCAAACCCTAACTGTGTCTTTTTGGGCAGCCATAGCCAACAAGCTCCAAGCTTGACATTTTGGCATTTTTACACTTTGAGCTTCATTAACAGTGATTCTAATCACTGAAGTAGAGTCTCTGAATCCTATTCTAGAGTCTAAAGCTCTTGGGCATGCTCAACGGACATCACCAAGCATCGGGAAGCCGACTTCCAACCGGGTTCCAATCAAGCACTTCACTAAGCTTAACAATAGTGTTTTCTTAACACTAATCATAAATCATCAGTTGAATAGCTTGCTGGGCATTCACTAAAACCCAGTGATTTTTTTATTCCTCTTCATATACTATTGTAAGGTTATGTGTAAAATGAACACATAGACCATTATGCACAAGAAGTGTATTGCATACCGTAAGTGACATTGTCTCAAGTACATTGGTCAGTGAAATCAATAGCATGAGTGTCATCATACTCTCCTCGGAATCATCAGCAACAAGCATTGAGATCATAGACAAACCATGTCCAACACAAGCTTCATCCACTAAGCCGTATCACAAGGAGGAGCCTGAAGTCCAGTCTAGGTTTACTTCATTAAAGCCTAAAAAGACTATTAAACCACGGAAGAAGCTTGCACATAAGAAAGGACCACCAAATTCATACTTTGAAATATTACACTTATATGATTTTCAGCCTTTCTCTTCATTGCAACTTTGACTTCACTTTGTCTAATTTGCTTCCGCATTCAGTGAAAGGTTTGTAAGGGACTAGACACTGCCCTTGTCCTAACAAGTGGTAAGACCTTCCCAATGACCACAACATATGTTGATGTCCATCCTCAATTTCGAAAGTTTGATGGTAAGGATTTCCATCCATGGCAGGTACTTATAAAATACAAAATGATGGAGAGAGGGTATTGGCCTCTTATTCAAGGAAGTAGAGTTGTAAACTCTGCAAATATGATTGATATAGAAGATGACCAACATGCTCAAGCAATCATAATGCTACACTTAGATGAATCCCTGATTCATCATGTTGATCAACTTGACACTGCTAAAGAAAAATGGGATGAGCTTGAAAAGCTCTATGGAGCCACTGGCAAGAATACTAAAATCTTCCTTAAAATTGAATTCTTTAGCTTGGAATATCGTTTAGGAGGAGATTTGGAAAAATTCATTTCTCATGTGAAGGGACTTATGGCACAGCTTGCTTCTGTACAAGCTCCAATACTTGAAGAAGATGCTATTGCTATTCTCTAAAAGCTGTAAAACAGGTGTTTCCTACTCTTGTAACCACTCTCACCAACATTCCAGATCCTACTTTGGCAAGTACCATTCAATCATGTTTGGATGAAGAAAAGAGGAACCACAAAGAAAGCAGCAATAGTCAGGCAACTTCAAATTCCCGTGAACAAGTATTGGTTCATACAGTTCTCACTAAATGTTCTTTCTATAAGAAAAAAGGACATCTTGTAAACAACTGCTGGAAGAAGTATCCCGAAAAGATGAAATGTAACAAATGTAAGAAGACAGGGCATATCACTAGTAAATGCCCCAACACTCCTGAAATACCCAAAGAATTGGCGGCCAACTATGTCTCCAATTCATCTGAAGATCGATTGTTTTGACTACTTAAATCATCTACCTAAAACAACCTTGTAAGCCTGATTTATAAAGGCATCCCAAAAAGGGGGGGAATCTTTTACATGCCTTGTAATCCAATGCCACCCTGGCATTGAGGGGGGGGGTGTTAGAAGATGGGCATAGAAACCCACTGTAAGCAAGGGAGTATAAGGGCAGATGGGTGTGAATAGCCCTAGGGACAGGGGAAACCCTAACCCTAGCTGGCAAAGGGCTATATAAACAGCCTATGGGTCACTATCATTTGTGAGAGAGTGTACCCAAGTTGTACTTTAAGCAACTTAGTAAGCAAGATTTCATTCTTGTACTTTGAGCTCTCTTCTCCCTCTTATGCACACATTCTACTGCTGCAAACTCTGATTCTCAACAATCTAGCATGTATGTGCATCGACTAGAATAGCTCTAGCCCTAGAAATTTGACCTTGCATGCATGATTTTGGATCTATCTCCATTTTGTAGCATCTTCACAACAATCAATTGTGGTGACTTGATGGATATTTGCATTATCACATCTTTTTCAAAATGTAGGGTTCCAATTTGTTTTTTGAACCCCTACTCTATGCACATAACTTCTTTGCTTTTGTGTCCTATCTATGCTATCATAGTCACTAATCATGGCATCCTCTCCTCTGGCATCCTCTTTTGAAGAAGAAAACCTACTTTTGTATTGTCACTCCCAGCTTCAATACTATTGTCATTATTATGAAAAATGGTATCATCTTCATCTTCATCTTCATCACTAAAACCATCTAGGTTCTCAAAGAGGTCAATATTTTCTTCCATCTTTTCATCTTTGATGCTATGAATAGTAGAACATGGTCTCCTGTCTCTCAAGGGTTCACCATTCTCAAAAGTGATTTGAATAATAGGCCATTTAACTAAATTCAAAGTTAACATATCCATTTCACTTGGCTTTGATGGATTCTAGGATTCTTCAATAACGACACCCAAGTTACTCTCCCCTAGTTTGCTACAGTTTATGGCCTTATACTGGTGAACCAACAAAACCACACCTTCACCAACTTTTGTGGATCTATTGTCATCCCATAGGATGACACTTTTTTCTTTCTAACTCTCTCTATTTATGAAGCTATCGTCTTGCTCAACATTTGTTTCCTAAAAAAATGTTGTCTCTTGTATCAACTTTGTCTTTGTTAATGACAATGCCATTCAATGGTCATTTGATAATGCTTCCAACAGCTTGAGACATATTTCTTGCATCCATGGTTATAAATGGAACCAATAATGTATCATCAAAGCTGTTAAGAACATGTATGGCCACACATGTTGCATGGATCAATTGAAATCCACACCTCTGAGATGGATCAAGAGAATGAACAACCCCATGTGCCTTTCTTAAACAACCATCAACAAGAAACATTGAATCACCTTGTTTTATTTTATACCCTCCAATCCTTGCAAAAATCAAAGAGAAATGAGTGAAGCTCATTAATAGAATTGCATGTGCTGAAATTTCCATTGTAGCATATTGATTGCATGTGCTAAAATTTCCATTGTAGCATGGCACCTCAACATGAGGTTTCAGAATCAGATTACATTAATTATTGGCCAAAACTTGCATTTGAGGCTTGAACTTTTGTTTTGAGTCTCATAGGAGGGTCATGGCTTCAAGGTAGCCACAATTGATAGCTTGAACTATAAGTTGAGCCTTAGACAATGGCCATGAATTCACAACAGTTTCTAGAGAATGGTTATTGAGTTTGCCTAGGGTATGGTCACACTTCTCTTTGAGGCTCTTAAGCCTATTGTTTGGTTAAAAGATCTCTTTGAGGCTCGAAATATATTCTTAGGTAAGATATCAATGAGCTTCACTGAGAGGCTTGAATTCAAGTTTGAGATTGAAGTGTTATCTAAGGATTGAGAATCTATAGCCCACAAGAGTTGCATGATACTTTTCAACAAAATGGATAAGACCAAATATAATCCTTGTAGCTAATAGGCATTGCTCAAACTTTAAATGGAGGGTTAGAGAATGGTGATACTACATTTCAAAGAATGGTTGTGGACTTTGAGCAATATATGGTCATGGAATTCACTTTGCGGCTTCAACTTAAGTTTGGGCTTTGTTAGTGAAAGACCTCTCTTTGAGGCTCAAACTCTAGTTCTAACCAAGATAGCCATGGGCTTTGCTCATGGCTTGAACTTGATTTCTAGCCTAAAAGTCTCATCTAAAGGATAAAAGTTAACATTGGATGTGTATCACCATACATGGCTATGACATGCCAATTTCTCATAATTAAAAAAAGTAAATTGTGCATGGAGATAATGCTTCAGAGTGTGTTGTAGATAGTGTCAAAATAATTATCCTTTGTGTTAAAATAATTAATTAATTAATTAATTAATTCTAGAAAAAACGAGCTCATAATGTCAGATCATGGAGTAGTTTTTTAATATCAAGGATCCACAAGATCATGTCAAGGACCCATTAGCCGCCACTGCCATTCTCTCCCTTCATTTTTTTCAACGTTTGGGAGATTCAATACTATTATTACTCATGCATGAGTTTTTAATGCCATTTTCTTTTTCCTTTTCCATTTTCTTTTTCTTTCATTGTCTAAACGCATGGTAGAAGTGCCTGCAAGAGTAGGTTCGACATCATTGTCGCCTCTTGCAACCTTGTCTATGTCCCGCCTATCTCTCTCCCCCCTTCTTTGAATCTGAATTGAAGCTCTGTTCCTTTGACATTGCCTACCTATGTCTATCACTCTCCTTGCTCCAACCTTGTCTCACTAACCCATGTGTTCGCCTCTTTCCTTCCTCCAATCAAAATCTGTTTCTCTCCTCCAACCTTGTCACTAATCTATGTGTTAGTCTCTCTCCTTCCCCTAACCCACGTCGATCTCTCGCCTCCAACATACATCTGTTCTCTCCTTCCTAAACTGCTACTAATTGTTCCTAATCACTTTTTCCTCCTGTCTCATCTCTCCCTACTCTTTGTTACTACTCTCTAGCCTTTTTTTGCAAGTTCATAATAACTTGCTAATCTTGCTCATTAGCACGCTACAACACAACAAGGAAGTCACTAATCTCTAATCTAATTTTTTATTTAGCAATATTAATAAAAATAAGTTTTACTAACTAGGTAACTTCATAAATACCTATTCAAAAGCAACAGGTTAGAATAATTACTTGGTTAGACAAAGTGTGTGCCATTTTTGCTTGATGATGATTGCTCGTTTCCAATGTTTTATCTCCTCAACTCCTCTAGTCTTTATGATAACATAGAATTGGGATTATATTGTAAAGCTTCCATACTATATGATTAGCTCAAAGTCACAACTGTTATCCTCTACAAAGGTAATTGGAAAGTGAGGCTGAATATCAAGTGAGGCTTGAGCCTATGTATGAGCCTCAACAACAACTTGTAGCTATTAAGGGATCAAACTAGCCCAAATATAAAACCTAATTTTGAATCTACCAAAATCCCAACATTTAAATTTGCAAGTTAGGCTCGAACTTTAAGTTCTAGTCTCACTCTATGTGCAATGGAACCCTAATAAGTGAGCCATTTAAGTTAAAGCCTCACCTTTAATTATTAATGTAAATCTAGGAAGCAAGGCTTGTTCAACCTCAACTTCATGGAAATGTAGAATCAACAAGTGAGGCTTAAACTTAAGATCGAGCCTTACCTCCATATGCTAGCATAGCAGTACCAAGTGAGGCTCAAACTTAAGTTTGAACCTCACATTCATGGTCAAGGGCAAAGCCAAAAAGGGAGCCTCGACAGAGTATTCCCTTCATGTGCTAGTGTAGCTTTAGCTACTAAGGCAGAAACTTGACTTTCGGCCTCATCTCCCTTTGCTAGTGTAGAGGAAGTAAGTCAAGCTTCAAGCCTCACCTCCCTGTTCTAGTGTAGAGCTTAAGGTGGAGCCTCACTTCCACATTCTAACACCACCATAGAGCTATCAAGTGAGGCTCTTGAGCCTCACATTCATGGTCAAGGGTAGAGCCAAAAAGTGAGTCTCCATAGAGCATTCTCCTTATGTGCTTGTATTGCTCTAACAACTGATGCATGAACTTGATTTTGGGCCTCACCTCCCTCTGCAAGTGAGACTATTGAGGGTTGAATTGAATTGTTTTTTGAGTTGATTAAGACTTTAACTGAAGACTATAGTGATAGTGACAATAGTGAGCTACCAAGGGTCACTATAGTGTCTTTTGGTGCCCTTTCATACAAAACATACCTTTTGGGAGGGGTATCCACAACCAAGAGAGGATTATTGAGTGTTATTCTTTGTTATTGACATATATGAGAGAGAGAGAGAGAGTGTGTGTGTGTGTGTGTGTGTGTATGAGAGATAGCAAAATTTTATGAAGAAACATTGCATCTACATGAGGGAGATTGAGAGAAAGACTATGAAGACTGTGAAGATGATGAAATATGAATATCACGTGATGAATTACATTCAAAGATTATCATTCCTTTGTGTTCTTTTGGTTCTTGGATGGTTTCTATGAAGAATATGAAGAATATGTTGAAGATTTATTGTAATATTCGCTATATGATCCTACACGAAGATTTGTGGTTCTTGGCGTTCTTTTCCTTATTGTGGTTGATTAAAGTGTGAAGAACATGCTTGTTGGTGTGAAGAACATGCGTGTATGCATGAATGCCCGGTTTTTGCCTCAAGACGGGTGTCATTAGGTCAGACGTATTGCAGTTGATCTACCTGTGTTCCTCCTTCTGTCCACTCCAGACAACACAACATTTTTTACTCCGTGCCTCACACTTGTGTGCAGGACGAGGGGGATTTCAATCTCTTCATTTCCTAAAACAAAAAAGCAAAAAAAGAACCAACTCCCCTATCCCCCCTGCCACTCTACCTCCCCTACCTTGCATGCCTACCCCTCTGCCACCCCACCCTCCTCCTTTTCTCCCCTTCCACCCTCCACCACCTCCTCTCCTCCTCTTTTCCACCTCCCCCTCCATCATCTCCTCCACCTCCTTCCTCCACCCTCCTCCCCACCCCACCTTCCCCATACCCCCCTCCCCACCCTCCCTTAGCCCCCCTTTCCCGCCCCTTCCCCCCCTCCCTCCTTCTCTCACACATATGCGTGCCCCCCCCGTTCCCCCAATACACAGCCCTCGTTCCCCCTACCTCGTGGGATCATTTCCCCTTATGCATCCCCCATTGCCCCATGTAAGCCCTTAGTCACACACTAATATTGCACCTACACTTGCCCCCGGACCCTCCATTTTACTGGCTATTGTTCACATGCAGTGACCTGCGTGTTTCGTGCTTCGCCTTCATCATTGGTGTTTGTGCATTTATGTTTATGGTTTGTCTGTGCACATGTTTTGAAGTTCTTATTCTCTCACAAGGATGCGCATGGGGTCTTGATTGTGGTGCACCGCCTCCTGCGGTTTACATGCAGCGCAGTTGGGTACCCATATTTTTTTTCCACATATTTATTCATTAAAAAACTAAAAATAAATAAATTATTTTAACAAAAAACCCATTAAAATAAAAATAATAAAATAATAAAAACCTTTAAAAATTCAAATAAATGGAAAGAACTACTACAAAAAAGTGCTGAAAATCAAAAAATTATTAAAAACTTTGAGACCATCAATTCAAACAAAAAAAATCACATTAAAAAAGCAAAAATAATTTAAAAAATCTCATAAAATTTTGAACATCCCATGGCAAATCCTTTTTAAAATTTTTAAAATATCGAAAATTTTCTTATATTTTTTTACAAATCTTGATCATTTTCCTTTACAACTTCTAACTATTTTTCTTACTATTTGGTTATCCCACGTTACACATTTATCTATTTATTTATTAAAAAGTAAAAATAAGAAAAATAAAATAAGAAAAAATAAATAAAACCCTAAAATTCATAATCAAAGTGAAAAAATATTTTTTAAAAACACAAATAAACAAATAACAAACCCAAAAACCCATACATTCCCCTGTCCTTTTATTCCTTCCCACATTGATGTTAGTTGTTTTTTCTAATTGTGTAGGAGGCGGCCGACTCTTTGCTAGTTGACCTACTGTTCTTTTATTTGTCAATTCTCTATTGTTGTGGATTTTTGGATGTGGGATTTATGCTCGTGACTACTGTGTCATCAAACCTTGGGGATGTCCACCACCACACATTGTTACGTTTCCATTCTTTTTTCTCCTTCATGTGCACCATAGCACACAAATAATTTGTAAATAAAATTAATCCAACTATTGCACCTACCAAACAAATAGAATGCACTTTGAAAATTCTTAAATTAAAATGCACATGACTATTAAATTGTAAAAATAAACCCTCATTGTTGTATGAGTACATGGTATAATAACCCACATAATTTTGCAAATTAAAATCACTCCCTTATTCATAATGCATGTGTACACGCGATATATACACATTAACTTGTAATTAAAATTAAACCCCCGCCATCATGTATGCATGCATTAAACATCATGTAAATTATAATAATAATGTGAATTTGTAAAGACCCATAGTCAAGTCAAGTCAAGTCTGAGTGGATTTTGGGTTATGCAATATAACTCATTGTGCATTAAGGGAATAATTTAACAATGAATTGCAAACTAATTTCTCATTTGATAAAATGAATTTGTGTAGTTTTTACTCATCCACATCATTGTACCATAGGTTGATGAAAAGCGTTTATGGGAATGGGATTTTGCTAATCAAGTGTTAGTCTTCTCAGTCCTTACGTATTATGTTTATTAGTCAATGGTTCTATTATGAGATAGGATCGCTTTATGTGGGGCAAGCCTACGTCAAAGTGCTTGTCCAAAGAGTTATTCATTGCATCTGTCGAGATACTTGAAGGTATCAAGTTTACATGGGTAGTGTTTCTTTTGGCTAAAATTGACTAGCACTTCCAGCATGTCAAGAAAGGTCAGCTTAGCAATGTATCATATGGAGCTTTTCTCCAAAAGATTACTACTCTTGCACCTCCTTCAGGTGGAGTGCCAATACCTGATCTTGTCCCTCTTCCAAAGTAGCCTCTACCTTCTGTTTTCTCTCCTCCTCCAATGCAACAAGCTTTGATTTTGAAGATGTGCCTTCTACTAAGCTCGTTTAAAAAAGCATTTACGCACAAAGGGTCCTTCCAGTCCTCCTTTTGTTCTAGATTCTCTTATATAGGAATCTGTTCCTAATATTTCTAGTAGCTCTCTTCCCTCGTTCCTTTTGTGTACAAATCTATTTGCAACCGAAAGGAAAGGATAAATTGATTTGCAGATCCCTTTTTCCTTGCAAACCATGTTATCTAGTTGGTTTCTAGTGTCTAGTCTACTCTGGAAATCTTAGCACTTCCTATCTTCAATCCAATCTACAAGACAAGGTGGAAGAGTTTGGGTGATCTAGCCTTTGGGAAAGCTACCGTGAGTGACATCCATAAACAGATGACTGTAGCAACAAATTTAGTGGATTCATAGAAAGCTGCCATTAAAGAGTTGGACACCAAGATCACTACTTTAGAGGAGGAGAATGTGTCAATAATAACCAAAGAGAAAAATTACACTCTTGAGGAGATATTAGCATTAGCTAGTAAGCTTGGTATATATGAGGGTCAGTTACAACATTCTCGAGAAACTGAAACTCCACAGTAAAGTAGCCACCCTTTCTGTTCCTCCTCTAGCTCTTGTGGTATCTTCTGTGATGTCTTCCTAAGAGAAGCTTGACTAGTTACAACAAAAGGCTAAGTTATGTGATGGTTTTTCTACAAAGGTAGAATACCTTCAGCATTGTATGAACTGTGTTCAAGAAGATTTTGTTCATTATACTGAATTGGTGTCACCTTTGCCTTCTTTCTGGATTAAGTATAATCAATACCACTTGGCCTTGTATATTTCCTTGAGTAATGTGGATTTAAAACCTTGAGAGGATGGATGGTAGAATTTGTATACAGACTTTTTAAAATTTGTGTTTGATAGATTTGTAGATGAGCTAATTTCTCATGAAGCACATTTACTTTCTTTCATGTATCTTAAAGGAGATTTGCAAATCCCTGATGACAACGACATGAACGTTTATGTGGGTGATGTGATCTTACAAGTAATGGGTGTACATTTAGTTGAGATGACTTTGGCAGATGGTTTGATAAAGTATCACTAGCAAACATCTTGGTGTGCAAGGGATATGCTTGGCATTCTCCTTTGGAGGATGGTGTCATGGATCCATGCCATCGATGGAGTGTTTTTTATAAATCTGATATTCAGCCTTTACGCTCTCAAGTATTAACATGTTTTGTAGATAATCCTTTATTTACATATGAATTCTTCCAAACTTTCAAATTCTATTGTTCTATTTATCCTTATGATCCCAATGATCTCCTTTTCTATTCTCTCATTTTCTATCGCCTACCTTTGTATATTTCCATTATCAATTCTAATCCAGATACCATTCCTATTTTATCTTTCACACCTGCTAACTCCCCTCAAATTCTTATTTTTACCAGTTTTCTATTCATTGTTGATCCTACATCATCTCTTACCCCTTTTGAATCTCTTCCTATCGTTCCACCTATTCCCTCTATCTTTTCAGTAGAGTCTCTTCAAGCATTTTTTTAATCTTTTCCTCCTTTGCCATCCTCATTGTCCCTTCAATTATCATCCTTTTATGATTTATCTTATCTACCTTTGCAATGTTTCCCTATTATTCTAGTTCCCCCACCTACTGAATATATAAATCTTCCTCCACAATATGTGATGGATACTCCTGGATATGATAGTGATATCCTTTGTTGACAGCAGTGGATGTTACATGATTCTTTTATAGGACTAGTGTTTAATTGGTCTCTCATTCTTGGGTCTTGGGAGAGTTCTTCAGCATGTTCAAATTCCTATCTTTGATTTTCTTGAATTTATGCTCACTCTTGCTCTGGGGAACTTGGTTTGCCATCACCTTCAATTTCACTTACATAAGGGACTTCAAGCACCTTCTTTTCTTCACCTTCCTTCTCACTATGCTTTGAAGAGCTTGCTCTGGTTGTGATTGCTCTACATTTCTTCTCTGTAGCCTTCTTAACTTGAGCCTTTGTGGTCTTGTTACCTAGGAAGAGACTTCTTAGATAAATCCAAGGCCCTCTTTTCTTGCATGCTTTCACTAGGTCTTCCAAACTATTAACCCTTGAATCTTCTTCATCGGAGAAGTTATTGATTTCCAATCCTAGCTTTACTATAGAATTTTCCTTCCCTTGTTTACTTCCACTCATGTATGTTGGACTAAAAGTGTCCAATGATAAGCAAAAATTGTTTGCTTTTGTGGTCTCCCTTGATGGTGGTATATTGCATATAAATCATGGGATGGGTGTCCCATCCACATCGTTGTTTGATAGCAACAACAATGCCCATATCTTCATATATCATATCATGTTGAAAAAGGTAGAGATGAAGGTCACCTTTGAAGTTTCCATTGGCATCATAGTTATCCACAAACCACTTCATTGCTTCTCCTTTAGTCATTTTTTAAGTTTTATCCACCTTGATTCTAAAAGCAGTGCTTTTGATTTGACTCACTTCAAGAGCATCCAATGTAAAGACTTCTCCACGTGACTGTAAGGTAGCCACTATAATCCATTCCTATGAAAAGAAAGTAGTATTTCAAGCTTAACAATTTTGTCTATGACAACTCTCTAATTGAATCAAAATCCTCAAAATAGACAATTTCAATGGAGGCTACATTTTGTGAGGATCGAGCTTAAGTTCACGCATGTAGGTTTAGCTAGTATTAAGATTTAACCTCACATTCTAGTTCTACCCTTGCACATGAAAATGAGGCTCAAACTAAAGTTTAATTCTCACGTGCTACTTCTACAATAGCATGCATAGGCAATGCTCAAACTCACATTTGAGCCTCGTTTGCACGCTCTAGCGTAGCACATGGAGTTGAGGCTTGCGAACTTAAGCTCGAGTCTCTCAAGCCCCAAGAGGAACACCAAGAAAATGGGAAAACTACTGTAAGAAAATCTATCTTATCACACTAGCAAGCATGTTCCACACTTTAATCAGCTACAAGAAGAAAAAGAACACCAAGAACCACAAATCTTCACATAATATCATATAACGAATCTCCCATGGATTTATTACAACAAATCTTCAACATATTCTTCATAAAAACCATCAAGAATCAAAAGAACACAAAGGAATGATTAACTTTGAATGGAATTCATCACATAGTATTCATATTTCATCATCTTCATAGTCTTTCTCTCAATCTCTCTCATGTAGATACAATGTTTCTTCATAAAAAATAGGTATATCTCATACATACTCTCTTGGCATATGCTCTCTCTCTCTCTCTCTCTCTCTCTCTCTCTCTCTCTCTCTCTCTCTCTCTCTCTCTCTCTCTCTCTCTCTCTCTCTCTCTCATACATGAGAATAACAATGAATAATACTCAATAATCCTCTCTTGGTCATGGATACCTCTCCCAAAAGGTATGTTTTGTATGAAAGGTCACCAAAGACACTATAGTGACCCTTGGTAGCTCGCTACTATCACTGTCACTATAGGCTTCAATTCAAGTCTTCATTAGCTACTTCTTTAGCTTCTTCAAGCTTCAAAGAGTTTCCATTCATCTCTTTTCAAGCTTGCAAAACATTCCCAAGCCAAACATTCATCCAAAAAAACACTCACAGATGTATACTGAATAAAACAAAATAAAACTGAAGATTCATAGAAGCTCTACAGAATACTTCATAGAAGGTTAACATAAGGCATGAGAACTATATAACTCAAACCAATACCAATTTTTACCATCAAAACCCATCTAACTCACTCTCAAACATTCCTCAAACTATCCATTTACAATCATAACATGTTAATAAGAAAGAAAGCATATCAAAATAGAACCAAAATAGGCCTATTAGAATTTAAAAAACACAATACAATTGAATTGACAACCTTATTGCACTATCATATTATATAGGAATAAAGAATGGAATCGTGACATCTCACCCAATGCCCAATTAGAAAGCGAGCTGTGCAAGAAGTATCGGGAACCTCTGCAAAAGAAGAGTCAAGCCCTTGAGTCCATGACATCCAGGAGATAAGCGATCCCGCAGCTCCATACAATGGAGCAATCCAATAATGCTTCTCATGAAGCAATCACAACTCATCAGTGCATAGCTGTAAAGCATCAGACTCATGCATAGCATCAATGTGGCGCATAGAAGACAGTGGAGAGCAGTCAAACTCTCCAGATTCAATCACTAAAAGAGAGCCATCATCCCGGACACTCGTCCAACGCAGTCTCAAGACTACATGTGGCCTCAGCGAAGCGGAAGACTGACATATGGCTAGTTGTCTAGCCTGCAAAACTACAAGAAAATGGCTCTCATGAACCTGCAAGGGGTCTAGCAACTGACCACCAACATCCTGACCTTGACTACTATGCATAGCTATGTCATCTAGGCCAATAAGTGCCTCGTTTTCAGTATAAACAGCTTGTTGTAATGACACTATAGATGCTGTAAAATCAACCATAAAGCATACTGAACGCTCATCAAGAGGCTTGAGAGGTGTCTATGTCTCATAGAAGACACCATGATGGCTTCGTATGACCAACTGGGCATCCAAATCCCATAATCTGTAGGCTTGAAAGTCACCATCTCCATAACCAAGGAGGATACATCTACGTGACATAGGCTCATGTGGCATACGTACAAATGCTTGGTAACTAAACATCCTCAAGTAATCATAGGAGGGCTACATGCCACTCCATGTCTCATGGGGTGTAATACGATCCACGGTCAAGCACAACGTCCTGTTAACCAAATAGACTACCGTCATAAGGGCCTCGACCCAAAAGCCATAAGACAACCCAGCTATGGTAAGCATAGAAGCAACCTTTGCTTGTAAGGTCAGGCACATGCCATGAGCAATCCCATAATATCGTGAGCACAAGAAATCAATGCCATACTACTGATAAGAGGTCCAAAAGTTGGGAGAGAGAGCATGACTCTCATAATCCCTTTGCAAGCAATTAGACTTGCTACCAATAGAATCCATCAACCTGTCAAGCATAACTACAACATCCTCAATCTGCACCAAGGGAAAAGCCTAAAGATGGTGGGTAGAATGACCAACAAAGGTTGCAAAAAGTACAACACTCCACCAAGTGATTGAGAAGGCATAGGTTCATATACTGCACAATGGACAAGATCTAGAGGAGCATGGCTCATATGATCTCCATAAGCCAAGGGGGCTCTACAAGGACCAAGAGTACAATCAGGGCAAGCATCAAGATCTATAAGTGACATAGGAGGCAGCAATGAGTCTGAATGAGACACGATCTCCATCTCTCTGTGGTGCATATGGCCTAGGCGATAATGCGATAACAATTCATGTGGTATTTGGATAACTGCAACCATAGAATCTCCCACATGAGAGACATGCACTGGGTAATGAGAATCAACTCTAGAACCTCTGGTCAAAATCAAGCAACCACGACATATCTTCCATGACCTATCCCGAAGAGAAAGAGAGTAACCATTAGGCAAAGCTAGGTGTATGTCTCCTATACCAAGAATAGCATAAGTCTACTCAAGGCCCAAAGAAATGTATCCATCAAACTCCCTGTAAGTAGAGAACCATGCTCTATGTGGAGTAACATGACAAGATGCCATAGAATCCAATAGCCAATCTGAGGCGTAGGCCATATCATTGAGCAAGAAAGTTGTAGGGAAACTAGATGACAAGAGTACATGCTCAACTGCATCATCATGGGTAACAACATGTACCTCACCACTAGTAACAGTGGTAACACTCGTTGTATCTCTGACTCTCTGCTCATGTCAAGTCCGTCTCTGTCTCTGATGCTCTCTAATCCATCTGAAACATTTTCTTTTAACATGCCCAAGCTTCCCACAATGGAAGCATACATCTGTAGAAAAAGAATTTGTAGAAGACAACAAGGAATCCAAGTCATCATGAATAGGGCTATCCATAGCATCCACAGAGCTCAAGGAGTCAAGGGTTGTCCCAACATAGGGAACCTACTCATCAAGACAACTGTCAGTAGAAGCACAAGTGGAAGAAGCATGTTGTTGCAAGTACTCTTCCATCCTCACTGGAAAGGGAAGCATAGAAGCATCAACTAGGGATGCAAAAGCTCCCGTGGGTTGGGGTTAGGATGATGCTGATGGAAATAGGTATGCCATTCAGTTTGGAGCGAAGGTCCTCAATACACTTCCTTTGTAAAATAACATTAAGGGATGAAATAGTAATTAGTGAATATTAGTGATTGCATTAAAGTCATCCGGGGTCTTAACACAGCTTTTCCTATCAAGCTGGTTAGTGTCTGCCGGTCTATGTGACCGCAAGGTCTTAACACTGCATCATGCAACTAACTGACAGAAATCAAGCTCTTACTGAGCATGGAAACATGTAAAACATCCCTAAGCATAAGAGAAGTCGTCAAAAGAGCATATGGTATTCAGCCATGAAATCAGCCCATAACCATAATGGCAAACATGACTTTGTAGTACATCAGACCACATAGTGGCATCCAAGTCAATGCAAGACCGGTAAGTGGCATAAGATCCTGCAATGGTCAAGCTCCAAGAGAAGCCCAAGTATCTGTACAACAGCATCCGAATAACTGGCTTTGTAAAGTACATGATAGTAGACAAAGTGCATAGCTGGATAAGCATCAAGAGCAACTACTTTCTAACCTGTATGGGCAAAAGCAACCCAACTAGCATAGAAGGTAGGCAACACAGAAGCAACAAAGCCATAACTGCTAAACCCAAGCACTATCAAGAAGTCCATTGATCAAGGAGTAACCCGCAAAGAACCAAGTATCAATGAGCAATGAAAGCTCACTAATCAACTGCTAAGACAATGGAGCAAGCACTACTCAAACATGTATCTACATCCAAATAAATCCAAGATCCATAATCGGGGCTTTAAGTGCCAAATAGCATCCAAGCTGCATAAGCGATAAGCCAACCAAATGCAAACTGCTCCACAAAATTTTCAAATGCAAGTGGATTCAAGCCCAAACATCTGCCATACTACAGCCGAACCCAAAAGCATCCACATCAAACATCAGTCCCATAGTGGGTAACACAGGGCATGAACCTTGTCGAGTGAAATGCCAGCTGCAAAGAAAATGACAGTGAACCAAGAATTGAGCTCTACTCTTTGCTCAAGAAAAATCCGGGAGCATAAACATCAAAGTGGCATCATCCAAATACATCAACATATCATCCTGAGTAATCAGGAGCACCCGTAGACTATAGGCATAACCAAACTGGAGGTAAAATAACCTATCAACCAAGGTAGCATAAATCCCAACCAACAACGAAGTGTCCCATCCAAATCAAGGCTCAATAGCTCTCAAATAGCATATCCAGGCATAAACCATGATGACTAAGCATCAATACATCCAACCGGACACTTGAATGTCAACAAAGAGCATTATGCATAAGCCATCCCTGATAAAACCTTGCTGCCCAAACAATGTGCAGCAATAAATCCCTGGATAAATTGAGTTATGGAAGCTCAAACCAAGTCCCAAAGCATCTCAAAACCTTGGGCAAACATCCCCAAAGCATTTGGGCATCAAATACCAAGCGTCGGAAGCATCACGTAAGCTAAGAGCATGACATTTTCTTGTTGCAAATCAACTCAGATCTATTACAGAAAATTCTGTGATCAAAATTTGGCAGATCTGATATCACCATTGTGTCTGGAGCATGCCAAAACCAAAATTTAGACTCTTACCTTGCTTAAATCGAGTTCCGAATGCTCGAGATATGAGAAAAAATGGGAATTTTGAGCCAGATTTTGAAACAGGAGCAAAAAACATGAGCTACTACTATGGGGTATGCTAGTTATGGTGAGGATAAGGGGGCAAATAGGGGTGTACAAGGTGCCCATTGAAGCCAAGGAACGTCTGCAAAGAGCCTATGAGGGCCGAAGAGAGGTGAGAGATGAAATATTACCTCACGGGAAGGAAGCCATGGATGGCATTGAAGCTCCAAGCTCTAGGTCTTCAATCCAGGCTGAAGTAATACCAGGCCAGGCTCCATGATCAAGCTCTAATCCAAAGCTTTGATACTAGTTGAGGGGGATGCAATGGCAGTCGAGAAGGAGAAGAGGAAGATGCGGGAGAGAAGAGCACACACAATGTAGGTGTTGTCCAATTGAACTGACAGCCTTATTGCACTATCATATTATATATGAATAAAGAATGGGCAGTCACAATGTGCACGGGCATGCCCAGAGGCCTTTTACCCCAACAAAAAGCACGTGCAATGTAGTACAACACATCCATCTAAGCCACTGTTACATTCATTAGGATTAATCTACACATTCGGTTAAGATGTTTGGTATAAATATAAAATCTAGAAAGTTAGAGTTGAAGTCTAAGTTAGAGTGGTTGCATGTTTAGATGGTTTGGGCAAGAAGTACAAGCAGTTTCAAACCTCCATCAATACAAGAGATACCATTCCTTATTTTGTAGATCTAATATTTATATTGATATTTGAATAGAAGAACTTGGGTCTTGCTACATCTTCATATTCACAAAACAAGAATAGTTGAGAATAGGTTATCTACTCTAACACAAGTAGGGATAGAGATCATGGTGGTGGCCATTATGGGCAATCTCATGACTCACAAGAGTAGTCACATACAAGTACTATATGCTGGTCTTGAGGTAGGGAGAGTCATAGAGGACGTGGAGATAGAACATAGGTTATTATAATAGAGAATGTTATAACTATGTTTATAAAGATCATATTGCATATGACTATTCAAAAAGAGAGGAAACAAGAGAAGGCAACATAACAGTTATGTATCTATAAGTAATTAGGTTGATAATGAGAAGTTGTTTATTATGCAACACATGATGAATGTAGTGAATGCAAATGAATCAACATGAATGAATGATGATGTATGGTATGTGGATTCAAGTGCCTCTAACCATATGACATCTCATGGACAATGGTTTAAGAAATGAAAAATCTTGAAATACTTGGTTTTATGAAAATAAATGACAATACAGTACATATCATTTTAGTGAGACTTTACAATTGAGTTACAACTGGACATTAGTTACTTCACCTACTTGAGTTACATAATATCTATCTAATCATCCTATTAGTTGGCATGTTCACACTAGTATGGACCACTTGTATATCATGTATGTTGTACTCTCTCTTTATTCTTGGTAGATTGTTATAGTGGAGAAGAAGAAGAAGAAGAAAGATTAGAGTTTTCAACATCCTATCACATGTGCATTCTTTGTATGTTGTGTACCTTGCAATAGCTCTTTATTCTTGTTAGATGGTTATAGTGGAGAAGACAAAAGCTTCTTATCTTAAGTACATTCTTTGATATTGTGTGCCTTGCAAGAGCTGGCTTCATCTCTACTCCTCCAATCTTTTCACAGTATTAAAGCAACATGAAAGGTGAGAAGGGTCAAAGCTTGCACACGAGCTATGGCGGGAGAGCAAGAGCAAGAAAGAGAGAGACAAGAAATGGGAACTCCAACAGTCACAATGTATGACCGGGCCTTCCTTTATTTACTAGTCACTAAAAAATGAATGTAAAGAATAAAGTGACATGACGGGCGCCCGCCACCTGCAGTGTGCAGTGGCGGGTACTGTCAGTGTAGTAATACACGGATACACGAGGCAGCACGGCGGAGGCGCCTTTACCCCAACAACCTCCCACTTAAAGGCGAATCTGCCCCAATGAGAGAGAAAGAAAAGAAAAAGACAGTACAACTGTACATAGATACAAGGGATGAGGAAAGGCAACGTCTCATCCAACGCCCATCAATCTCCTGAGGAAGGCAAAGCGCTCAGTAGTGAGGCTTTTCGTGAGCAGATCTGCAGGATTCTCGTCAGTGGAGATCTTGACAAGGTCAACAGACTTGTCCTCCATGACACCACGTATGAAGTGATACCTCACCTCAATGTGTTTTGTCTTCGCATGGAAGACCGGATTCTTAGCCAATTGAATGGCACTCATAGAATCCGAATGCAGTGTAGGTATAGCATCAATCCCAAGGTCAGCAACTAGACGGCCTAGCCATATGGCCTCCTTGCAAGCCTCAGTGGGGCTGCAACATACTCGGCCTCAGTGGTAGACAAAGCCTTACACTTCTGAACCCTGGACATCCAAGAAACATCACCTCCACCATAGGTGAATACATAGCCAGAAGTGGACTTCCTACTATCTGCATGTCTTGCATAATCGGAGTCAGTGTACCCCACGACCCCTGTATCCCGGCTGCCATAGCAAATACACATATCTGTTGTGCCCTTCAGGTACCTCATGATACCCTTCACATCATCCCAATGTTTCCTACCAGGTGTAGCCATATAGCGTGCCACAACACCAACTGCAAAGGCAATATCTGGACGAATGGCTATCATGGCATACATCAAACTGCCCACAGCTGAAGCATAAGGGATCTAGGCCATCTCGGCCCTCTGCTCATCTGTCTGTGGACAATCGGCCTGTGATACCTTCACATAAGAAGGCAATGGATAGCCAATAGGCTTTACGTCCTGCATGCGGAAGCGCTCAAGGACTTTATGAATATACTCCCTCTGTGACAAGTAGAGGAGTCCCTGATGCCTGTCGCGTCTAATGCGCATACCAAGTATGTGAGAGGCATGTCCCAAATCCTTCATCTCAAAGCTCTTCTTCACTTGAGATTTAAGAGCATCTAGCTCATCATGAGCTTTCCCTGCTATCAACATATCATCCACATAGAGTACCAAAATAAGCAATGAACCATCACAGGCTTTCTTCGTGTAAAGACACGGATCCATAGCACTCCTGCTATAGCCCTGTGACTGCATAAAGGCATCAAACTTATGATACCATTCCCTAGGTGCCTGCTTCAAGCCATAAATACTTTTCTTCAACTTGCACACTAGGTGCTCCCTGCCAGGTTCTGCAAAGCCCTTAGGCTGCTCCATATAGATCTCATCATGCAAGTCTCCATGTAAGAAAGCCGTCTTGACATCCATCTGATATAGATCTAAGTCAAGCTGAGCAACCAAAGCCAAGACCAAGCGCAAGGTGGTCATCTTAACCACAGGAGAAAAGACCTCATCAAAGTCTACACCATGCTCCTGCTTAAAACCCTTTGCTACCAATCTAGCCTTGTATGCCGGCTTGGGGTGTCCAGGGGTACTTTTCAGCTTGTACACCCACTTGCATGGCAAAGCCTTCTTGCCCTTAGGCAAGGCAACCAAATCCCAAGTCTCATTTTTATGCAAGGATTCAATCTCAGACTGCATAGCCCTCTTCTAGGAGTGACTGTCACCCCTGCGCATAGCCTCATCATAAGTGAAAGGCTCTCCTGCATCTGTAACCAAAATATAATGCATAGAGGGCTGAAATCTATCAGGTGGATGTCTGTCTCTAGCAGACCGTCTCACTGCAGGCTCTGCTGCCTGCCCAGCTGCCTGTCCAACACCCTGACCATGAGCATCTGCTGCAGCTGTAGGCTATCCAACTGGCTGTGCAGGAGCTCTAGGCTTCTCCTGAAAGATCACTCTGCGGATCTCAACCACTTTCTCAGGCTGCCTGTGCATCTTGTCTTCATGGAAGACTACATCATGGCTGCGTACTATTTTCCGCGCCTGCGGATCCCATAGGCGATAGCCCATCTCTCCTGAATCACCATAACCAAGAAAGATGCATTTAATGCTCTTTGGATCCAACTTACTCCTCTTGTCCTTGGGCACATGGCAGAATGCCTCACATCCAAAGACACGGAGATGCGCATAAGAGGGTGGCTTACCAGCCCAAACTTCCTCTGCAACCTGGAAATCCAATCCACTAGAAGGCGATCGGTTTATGACATGCACTGCCGTACTAACTGCCTCAGCCCAAAAGCTCTGTGATAGGCCTGCATGGCTAAGCATAGAGCGGGCACGCTCCTCAATAGTCCTGTTCATGCGCTCAGCCAAACCATTCTGGGCGGGGGTGTAAGGGGCGGTCAACTGACGCTTAATACCCCTGTCATCACAAAACTGCTCAAAAAGCACGTGAGACATATTCTCCCCCATTGTCAGTCCTAAGGCATTTCAGCCTATACCCAGTCTGGTTCTCAACAAGAGCAAGCCAACGCTAAAAGACTGCCAAGACATCGGACTTTTGCTTTATGGGATAAGCCCACACTTTTCTAGAAAAATTATCAATGAAGGTAACAAAGTACTTCGCGCCACCCATAGACATACACAGCATGGGCCCACAAACATCTGAATACACCAAAGCCAAGGGCTCACTCATGCATGACCTACCCGATTTCTTATGCATAGACCTATTCTGCTTACCATAAAGGCAATGATCACACGAGTCAAAACGTGCATAGTCCAAAGGCGGAAGATAGTGCAAACCAGATAACATTTTCATTCCCTTCAAAGACATATGCCCCAAACGGGCATGCCAAAGTGATATATGTGGGATAGAGCCCACTGCCAAAACATGGTCTACAGAAGACCCAGATACAACAAGAGGATAGAGGCTGCCAGCCTTGGCACCTCTAGCAAGCACAAGTTTGCCTTTGGTAATCTTCCAGGCAGAATCCCCAAAACAGACATAAAACCCTGCATCATCCAACTGTCCTGCAGACATAAGATTGCGCGTAAGCGTAGGTACATGACGTATATCCCTGAGCAAAAAGGAACTGCCAGTGAAAAACTGCAACTGAATATCTCCACAGCCCACAATATCAAGAGACCTGTCATCTCCAAGTCTGACTGATCCAAATACAGTACGGTAAGAGTGAAACCACTCACGGTAAGGCGTCACATGGAAGGACGCACCTGAATCCAATAACCAGCACTGTGCATACATAGTAGGTGTCTCAGTCAAGTGTGAAGCATCAGAAGAACTAGCTGCAAGTATGAACTCATCACTACCATCGGAATCCTCGATCTGCATGACATTAATTTCTTCAATCTTGACGCTGGACTTCACAGGTACTATGCTGTGATCAGAGGACTTCTCCTGCACTTTCTCTTTGTCCTTATCCTTGCGCTTCTCATTGCGTAACTCATGACATTGTGGTCTGATTTGGCCCTTTTTCCCACAATGATGACAAGTGACATTAGCGTTGCGCCCACGCGACTTTCCACGAGATTTAGACCGACCCTTCTGCAAGTCACGGCCACGGTTATTACCATGATCATTCCTGTCATTCCTGCCTCTAACTGTCAAAGCATGTGAAACGTGAGAGGCATCAAAGTTTTTGCGATTAACCTCTTCCTGCAGAAGAGCACTCTCAACATCATTCAGTTTCAGAGTAGCACTAGAGGCACATAGGGCAGTGCGGAATACATCCCATGACTCATTCAAAGTCCCAAGCAAGAAAAGAGGAGTTACTTCCTCTCCAAAGGTGATATCCTGCGAAGTCAGGTTCTTCAGTATAGCATGGAACTGGCTCAAGTGAGCAGACATAGTCGCATTATCCTTCATGCGCAGATCCATAAGCTGCTTCAACCAGTACATCTGACTCGCCGGACTTTTCTTATCATAAAGATTCTTGATCTTATTCCATAGATCCCATGCACTCTGTGCTTCCTCAAATACATTATAATGTACCTGTTCAGTGAGAGACAATACAATCGTGGACTTGCATAGCTCATCAAGTTCAAGCCAGTCGTCATTGTCCATAGTTTCAGGCTGCTCCCCAATCAACCGAAGTGGCTTAATCTGAGATTTCTGCACCAAGACCTGCCAAATTTGACTCTTCCAATAAGAGTAGTTGGTACCATCCAACTTTGTGATGTTAAATATGGCATTATCAGTCGAAGAGGATGCCATAATGTAGGCTGGAAATGCACAGACAATGTAAAACTGCTGGCTGTTTTACTGCAGAAAATGCCCAAAATCCACTGAAATGAGCTCCAAATGGCGAGAAAATTGTGCCAAAAGATGCTGCCCACTTAGTACTAGGTGCAGTACACCAAATCAGGATATTTCAGCATAAAAAATACTGCTCGGTCCACCAATAAATGCTTGCTGTAATAAATTTCAGAATTGCAATAATGAGAGCAAACTGTCCCAAAACTGGATCTAATGTCAACTAAACAATGCTAGGTCCAAAGCTGGCATAAAGAGGACAAAGCAAAGCCAAATGACAGTGAAAATACATGAGCATAACACCGAGAGATGTCAAATAGCATCTGCCAGTAAGAGGCATACCCCAGACAATCTAAGCAAAATATAGAACCAACTACCAAAACCTGACACAAATAGGTGTTTGCTCAAAAGAAAGCGGATCCAAAATTAAGACTCAGCTCATAAGCATCCTGTGAACCAAGACATATACTCAATGCAACATCCAATTGTCGAAGTATAATCCCAAAGTCTCAATACATCCATAACTGCTCAATGACATAGACTGCTCCAATAGCATGTAATCCCTGCTCAAGATCAAGTAAGCATGCAAGATGCTCCCACTGGCACAAGAGGCGTACAATCAAGTTAAGGGCTCAAGCAACCCAAGACAAAGTACTAGTGACAAGTGACCAAGTCAATGCGTCATATGCTTCCCAAGAGCATGACATACATGAAGCAACTGATGTAGCAACCACTAAGCAAGACATAATCCCAATGGTAAGATCTCTGTCAAGTCAATACATCCAGTAGCAAGCCAAAGTCAATATCCTTGTGAGTCAGAAGTGCTCAAAACATCCAAATCGGAGCTCCAAAATATCTGTCAAGCATGGACGAACTAAGAGGCATCAACCACGGACCAAAGCATGTAATCCATAGAGCTTATCCGTCAAGTACAGACAATAGGCATAAGCGGCCCAAATGCCAATCAAGTCGACCAAACTGCCAATGACAAACCAATAACAACAGAGCAAATGCGATGCTCAAAAGCATTCCGAAATCACGATCATGAGTTCGAAGTCGATCCCCAAAGTGTAATACATCATGACATAACCCATAGCATACATCTGGTATCGATAGAGAAGCAATACATGTGACAAATGAGCTTCAGCCCGCTCATGTACAACAGCTCTAAACAGTCCAAATCTGTCAATTTCCAGCCTAAAAACAATGCCAAATCATGGGCAAATCGAATGCATACATTCCCAAGACATTAGGCATCATGTAGACCGCATAAGGGCATCAAACAAGGTAACCGGAGTAGAGTATAAGCAACAAATGCCAATGCCAAGTGTGGCTGCCTTATTTCCAGCACTGTATAACAGTAAATAATAGTCCCAAATCAGCCAATATTTCAGGTCAAAATCATGGCATAATCATGTGCATACATTCCCAAGGCACTAGGCATCATGTAGACCGCATACATGCATCAAATAGCACAACCGGAATGGAGTATAAGCAACAAATGCTAATGCCAAAGGTGCTGCCCTATTTTCAGCCTGTTATGACAATTTATGACAGTCCCAAATCTAAAGAAATCAGCCCCGAATGATCAAGACCAATGCCCAAAGCTTGAATGACATCAAACATGAAGTCTATAGCCCTCTTAATCAAGGTAGAGAGCAAGAAGCAATGGCCAAGGGTGGAGCTGAAGTAGACATGTGCTAACAGCCTGGAAAAAAATGGTGCAATCTGCCCTTTGGTGCTGAACTTGTTGCTGCTCCACATGGGCTGAAAAGGGGGTAATGGGGGGCTCAAGAAGGGCCTATCAAAGGCCTATGACAAGCCTCTTTGAGCCTTGATAGGTGTAAGGCACAATATGAGGAGAATAAGCTTCAAGGGTTTGAAGCCATGGTTGCCCTTGCTGTTTGCAACTTGTAGACTGAAATAAAACCCTGAAAGAATGATCAAATACCTCAGTATCAATGCCTTGAAGGTGCCTCAATAGGCCGGGAAGGTGCTCGGGAAGCCGGGGAGTGACAGGAGCTCGGGGAGATCGGATATGGCTGCCGGGATGGAGATCCAATGCGTGAAGGGAGTCGATGCAAAGGTAGAGAAGCACCGAGTTGAGCTCGAGCAAGAGGAAGCCAAGCTTTGATACCAGTTGAAAGGTGAGAAGGATCGAAGCTTGCACACGAGCTATGGCGGGAGAGCAAGAGCAAGAAAGAGAGAGACAAGAAATGGGAACTCCAACAGTCACAATGTGTGTCCGGGCCTTCCTTTATTTACTAGTCACTAAAAAATGAATGTAAAGAATAAAGTGACGTGACGGGCGCCCACCACCTGCAGTGTGCAGTGGCGGGTACTGTCAGTGTAGTAATACACGAGGCGGCACGGCGGAGGCGCCTTTACCCCAACACAACATTCAGGTGAGGAGCTATGAGCTGCAAGCACAAGAGTCTATAAGAAAGCCTTGTTGTGGAGTACACCTATGGAGATCTCTCTCATTGATCTCCAATTGACAAGTCATCTTTGTTAGCTTAGAGTGCTCAAGGGAGTGTAGCAAACTTTCGATCTATGCTTGTGTGATTAGATTCATGTTTCAAGCACATTTCAACTTCTGTTTAGAAGTTAGAAGTGTTTCATATGTGAATCTAGTAAGGCTTGAGAACTCTATAAATGTTGTGATTTCATAAACAAGTTGCATGTGTTGAATGTGGTAGATACTATTTGCATATTGTCACATACTATAGATGTTGCTCAACATATGCTTATATAACGAGATTACTACATGTGATAGTTTACCTAAATTAGTAGGTTATTGATAATCTCAAATATTTTTAGATTTTAATGCACAACATTTGAGGGTTCTAATCAAATTATCAATGTAGTAGATACTATTTGCATATTGTCACATATTATAGATGTTGCTCAGCACATGCTTATATACTGAGATTACTACATGTGATAGTTTATCTGAATTAGTAGGTTATTGATAATCTCGTAGATTTTTAGATTTTAATTCACAATGTTTGAGGGGTTTAATCAAATTATCACAATGAAAATCTTGAGAAGCATAACTCCCATGCTCGGATTAACAAATTTTCTTATAGGTTAAAGTTATTAGGACTACATTGAAGGAGATAATGTTGTAGAGTTACCAAAGGAAAATGCTAGGCCTAAGCAAGCCAAGGTATTTAAGGAATGGAGCTAGGGTGCTCAAAAAGCCATATATTGGCTATGTTTCACACAAGGTGATTGGACATAGACAAGATGCAAGCATCCTAGCATAAACATGGAATAATCTAGTCAATATGTTTGGTATAAATATCAAAGCTAGAATGTTAGAATTGAAGTCTAAGTCGAACAATGTCAAACATGGCAATCTATCTTTGAATGACTATGCATTGAACATTAAGAGCATTGTTGAAGCTAAAGTGTAGATTGATGATTATGATATAGTGGTTGCATGTTTAGATGGTTTGGGCAAGGAGTACAAGCAGTTTCAAACCTCCATGAACATAAGACATACCATTCCTTATTATATTAGAAGATAAAAACTTGGGTCTAGTTGCATTTACAAGCACTCGTGATTAAGAAGAGAAAGGCAAAGGATGCCAAGAGTGCAAGTGGTTTAAAATATCATGTTTAAGAAAAGTTATCAAAGAGTCAAAAAGCCAAGAGTGCAAGTGCTCCAAAAGATCAAGTCCAATAAAAATTATCAAAGAGGCGAAGAGCCAAGAGTGCAAGTGGTTCAAAATATGCCAAGTTTCGTGGTGAGGAGTTAGTAGCAAAGGCTTCAAATCAAGATAACAAGGAAATGATTTTCTTAGAAATCAAGCAAGTTTAGTATCCTTTTGGTCTAGATGATGTCTTCCACATTGACATGATGAGATGTTTCCTTGCTCCTTCAAACTATGTGTACAAACGATTAAATGCGGATTGGGTTAAGATTCTAACACTAGAATTCATTGAAGACACAAAGCAAGAAGAGATTTTGCAATATGGTGACAGATGTTGGTGAGCCTCTTACCTATGATGAGGCCATGCGTAGAGGTGATAGTCACTCTTGTGGGAGAGGGCCATGCAATTAGAGTATGCCTTGTTGTAGAAAAATCATAGGTGGAATTTGGTTCCTTTGCCTAGTGGAAGACGTGCCTTGCTATGCAAGTGGATGTACAAGTTAAGGAGTACCCCTAGCCGCCCCAAGCTAGCCTTTAAGGCTAGATTGGTTTTTTGCTAAGGGTTTTAAGCAGGAGCATGGTGTTGACCTTATTGAAGTCTTCTCTCTTGTAGTCAGGATGACTACCCTACATGTGGTATTGGCCTTGGTCGAATATCTAAATCTAGACCTCTATTTGATGGATATCACGGCAGCTTTCTCATATAGGGACTTGCATAATGAGATTTATACATAGCAGCTAAGGGCTTTGAGAAAAAAAGCAGGGAGCACTTAGTGTGCAATTTGAGAAAGAGCCTTTATGGCCATAAGCACACACCCAGGGAATGGTACCATAAGTTTGATGCTTTCATGCATTCACAGGGATATGCCCATAGTGATCTGGATCTATGTTTATACACAAAGAAGGGATTTGATGGTAGCCTTATGATTTTGATACTCTATGTGGATGTTATGCTAATTTCTAGGAGTGCTCATGATGAGCTGGATGCCTTGAAAGGTTGGCTCAAGAAGAGCTTTGAGATGAAGGACATGGGATATGCTTGACATATTCTTGGGATGCACATCACACATGATCGCTTTTAAATGCTCCTCCACTTGTCGTAGAAGGAGTACATCTAGAAGCTCATTGAGTGATTTCATATGCAAGATGTTAATCCTATTCAATGTCCTTTGCCTTTCTTTACATTTGCTAGAGGTGTTGTTTCTTGGATGTCCAGGGGTGGTGCATATATAGAGGACGTGCATATGTTATGGTAGTTAGGATACAAGAGTCATGGGGTACTTAACTACCATAACATATGTCCATATGTTATGGTAGTTAGGATGTGCACCCTAGACATACAAGAAACAACACATCCAACAAAGAAGAAGACATAGCCAAAGGTAGACTTCTTATTGTCTGCACATCCAAGAGCACTTCCATCTCTCTCTCCTATGCATCATTCTATCGCATTACGAGGTGCTTGAAACTTTCTACAAGCATTTCACTTGTAGAACACTTAACTCATAGTTGTTATTTGAGCATTGTTAATGCATAACTTTTTGAGCTCTCTCTGGAAAATGGTTACATGTAATTGATTAGATGCTACATCTCATTGATTAGAGTCTAGTTGGTCATGCTTGGACTTAGCAAGTAGAAAAATCTATTAGGAGTGTAGGGTTGAAAATAAGGCATACTCAAGTATGGTGTAAAAAGACCTGATGTCTCAACAAACTGTCACTAAAAGAATAAAGAATAAAGTGACGGTGACGGGAGCTCACCACCTGCAATGTGCAGTGGCGGGTACTATCAGTGTATTAATATACGGGTGGCTAGGTAGAGGCACCTTTACCCCCAACAACCTCCTACTTAAAGGTGAATCTACCCCAGCGAGGAGTGAAAAGAAAAAGAAAAGACAGTACAATGTACACATGTACAACAGGATGAGGAAAAATATCATCTCATCCAACGCCCATCAATCTCTTAAGGAAGGCAAAGCGCTCAGTAGGGAGGCTTTTCGTGAGCAGAACTGTAGGATTTTCATCAATGGAGATCTTGACAAGGTCAACATACCTATCCTCCATGACCCCACGTATGAAGTGATACCTCACCTCAATGTGTTTCGTCTTCGTATGAAAGACCGGATTCTTGGCTAGTTGAATAGTACCCATAGAATCCGAATGCAGCGTAGGTATAGTATCAATCCCAAGGTCATGAACCAAACGGCCCAACCATATGGCCTCTTTGCAAGCCTCAATGGCTGCAACATACTCGGCCTCATTGGTAGAGAGATCCGTACACTTCTGAACCCTGGATATCCAAGAAATAGCACCTCCAGCATAGGTAAAGACATAGCCGGAAGTGGACTTCCTACTATTTGCATGTCCTACATAATCAGAGTCTGTGTAGCCCACAACTCCTGTAAACTGGCTGCCATAGCAAATACACATATCTGTTGTGCCCTTCAAGTATCTCATGATACCCTTTATGGCATCCCAATGCTTTTTGCTAGGTGTAGCTATATAGCATGCCACAACACCAACTGCAAAGGAAATATCTGGATGAGTGGCTATCATGGCATACATAAAATTGCCCAAGGCTGATGCATAAGGGATCTTGGCCATCTCAGCCCTCTGCTCATTCATTTACGGACAATTGGCCTTTGAAACCTTCACATAAGAAGGTAATGGACAACCAATAGGCTTTACGTCTTGCATGCGAAAATGCTCAAGGACTTTATGAATGTACTCCCTTGTGAGAGGTAGAGTAGTCCCTGATACTTGTCGCGCTTAATGTGCATACCAAGAATGTGAGAGGCATGTCCTAAATCCTTCATCTCAAAGCTATTCTTCACTTGAGATTTAAGAGCATCTAGCTCATCATGAGCTTTCCTTACTATTAGCATATCATCCACATAAAGTACCAAAATAAGCAATGAACCATCACGAGATTTCTTCATGTAAAGACACGGATCCATAGCACTTCTGCTGTAGCCCTGTGACTGCATAAAGGCATCAAACTTATGATACAACTCCCTAGGTGCTTACTTCAAGCCATAAAGACTTTTCTTCGACATGCACACTAGGTGCTTCCTGCCAGGTTCTGCAAAGCCCTTAGGCTGCTCCATGTAAATCTCACCATGGAAATCCCCATGCAAGAATGCAGTCTTGACATCCATCTGATACATGTCCAAGTCAAGCTGCGTGACTAAGGCCAAAACCAAGCGTAAGGTGGTCATCTTGACCACAGGAGAAAAGACTTCATCAAAGTCATCTCCATGCTCCTATTTAAAACCCTTAGCGATAAGTCTTACCTTATAAGATGGCTTGGGGTTTCCAAGGGTACTTTTCAGCTTGTACACCCATTTGCATGGCAAAGCCTTCTTGCCCTAAGGCAGTGCAACCAAATCCCAAGTCATATTCTTGTGTAGAGAGTCTATCTCAAACTACATAGTCCTCTCCCAGGAGTGACTATCACCCCTGCGCATAGCTTAGATGAGAGGCTCTCATGCATCTGTAACCAAGACATAATGTATTGAGAGCTCAAATCTATCATGTGGACATCTATCTCTAGTAGACCAACAGGCTCATGGCAAGCTCTACAGCCGGTCCAACACCCTAGCCATGTGTAACAACTGCTACTGCGGGCTGTCCAACTGGCTATGCAGGAGCATGTGGCTCCTCCTGCAATATAACCCTGCGTATCTCTACTACCTTCTTAGGCTACCTATGCATCTTGTCTTCATGGAAGACTACATCATGGCTGCGGATGGATTTTCGCGCTTGCGGATCCCAGAGGCGGTAACCCATCTCGCCTACATCCCCATAGCCAAGGAAAATGCATTTGACACTCTTAGGATCCAACTTAGTACGCTTGTCTTTGGGCACATGGCAGAATGCCTCACATCCAAAGACACATAGATGCGCATAAGATGGAGGTTTTCCAATCCATACCTCCTCTGCAACCTGGAAATCCAAACCACTAGATGCACATAAGATGGAGGTTTCCTAGTCCATACCTCCTCTGCAACCTGGAAATTCAAACCACTAGAAGGTGATCTATTTATGACATGCATAGCTGTACTGACTACCTCAGCCCAAAAGCTTTGTGGTAAGCCTGCATGGCTAAGTATATTGTGTACACGCTCCTGGATGGTTCTATTCATCCGCTCAGCCAAACCATTATGGGGAGGGGTATAGGGGGTGTTCAATTGGCATTTCAGCCTATGCTCAGTTTGGTTTTCAACAAATGCAAGCCATCTCTCAAATATAGCCAAGACATCGGACTGAAGCTTAATGGTGTAAGCCTAGAATTTATGCAAAAAATCATCAATGAACATCACAAAATACTTTGCACCACCCATAGAATGACAGGGCATGGGCCCATAGACATCCGAATGTACAAATGCCAAGGGCTCACTCATGCATGTCCTACCAGACTTCTTATGTGTATTCCTAGTTTGTTTGCCATAAAGACAATGCTCACATGAATCAAAACATGTGTAGTCAATGGGTGGTAAGTACTACAAACCAGAAAGTATTTTCATTTCCTTCAAGGACATATGGCCCAAACGGGCATGCCAAAGAGATACATGTGGGATGGAACCCACTGACAAAACGTGGTCAACAGAGGACTCATCAACTACAAGAGGATAGAGGCTGCCAGCTTTGGCACCTCTAGCAAGCACAAGTTTGCCATGGGTGATCTTCCAGGCAGAATCCCCAAATGAAACATGAAACCCAGCATCATCAAGCTGCCCTGTAGACATAAGACTGCATGTAAGTGCATATACATGATGTATATACTGTAACAAAAAAGTACTGCCAGGAGAGAACTGCAGTCGTACATCCCCGATGCCAACAATAGCAAGTGACCTGTCATCACCCAAGTGAACTTGAACTAGAGACGATGCGGTAGGAGTGGAACCGCTCACGGCATGGTGTAACATGAAATGAAGCACCAGAATCCAAAAGCTAGCACTACGCATACATAGAGTGAACATCGGTCAACGATGTAGCATCACATAAACTAGCTGCAAGTATGTACTCCCCATCGGAGTCATTAGTCTACATGACATTTATCTCCTCGAGTTTCACACTGGATTTTGCTGGCATAATGCTAGGATCGGAGGACTTTTCCTATACTTTGTCTTTCCCCTTCTCTTTGTGCTTCTCATTATGCAACTCATGACAGTGTGGGTGTATATGACCCTTCTTGCTGCAATGATGATATGTCACATTAGCATTTCTCCCATGAGATTTGCTGCATGACTTACCACGCACCTTAGACCTAGACTTGTGCAAGTCTCTGCCATGGCCATTCCCACAATCATTCTTGCCATTACCATCTTTGCCTCTAACAGTCAAAGCATGCGACACACGAGAGGCATCCATGTTCTTACGGTTAATCTCTTCTTGCAGAAGAGCACTCTCTACATCAGGCAAGTTCAAAATAGTAGCAAGAGCACATAAGGCAGTGCGGAATACATCCCATGACTCACTTAGAGTCCCAAGCAAAAACAATGGAGCAACCTCATCATTAAAGGTAATACCCTGCAAAGTCAAGTTCTTGAGAATACCATGGAACTGGCTCAAATGAGCAGACATTGTCATATTCTCCTTCATGCCCAGGTCCATAAGGTGCTTCAACCAATACATCTGACTTGCTGGACTTTTCTTGTCATAAGGTTTTTAATTTTATCCCAAAGCTGCCAAGCACTCTGTGCTTCCTCAACCACTTGTAATGCACCTGTTCAGCGAGAGACAAGATGAGGATGGACTTGCATAACTCATCAAGCTCATCCCATTCGTCATTAGTCATAGTTTTAGGCTACTCGTCATGCATCCTTAGTGTCTTTATCTGCGATTTCTGCACCAATACCTGCCAAACTTGGCTCTTCCAATAGGCATAATTCGTACCATCAAGCTTAGTGATGTTAAAGACAGCACTGTCAGTGGAAGAAAAACTCATAATGCAATCCAAAACAATGCAGACATTTCAAAATTGCTTGCTGTTTTCTGTTGTAAACAACCAAAAATACCACCAAAACCAAGGTAAAATGATGATGAACTAATAGCTAATGATGCTGCCCACCAAGTACCATCAAAAGTACATAAAATCAGGATGATTCAACATGAAAATTCCACATCAATCCATACATAACTGCTTGCTGTAATAAATTACAGCCAGGTACAATGAGAGCAAACTATAGGCAAAATCAATGCACCAAGTCAACCACTGACTGTCAAAGCATAACCAGCATCAAGCGGACACAAATCAGCATATGACATTCATATGGACATTGAGCAAATACCCAAGCTTGTCAAACGAATCCGTCAATAAGTCAGCACACCCCCTGTGTAATAGGGCAAAGTGTACATAACACTGGCAAGATCTGACACCACAAAGAGGTGTATGCTCAGTAAGTGCAAAGCCCAAATAAGCCCAAGTACACGTATACAAACCACGAGATATCAACCATGCAACATCCAAGTGAAGAAGATCCCAGTCTCAGAAGACTCAAAGCTCAATAGCATAAACCACTTGCTCAATGTCTGTCAAACATCCAACGATGCTCCCACTGGCACAAAAGTAGTATGGATCAAGCCAAGAAGCTCAAGAAAGGCATATGAGAGCACCAGTGATGAACAATCCAAGACCAAACATCAATAAGACATCATGAGCATATAGGCTATGTAGCCTCCAAATAGAGCATCCATAGACATCAATTGTATCCCAAATACAACTCTAGCAAGCCAAGAAATATCCCAAGTGAGTTCCGGGAAGCTAGATGCAAGCTAAGACAAGGCACTAGTAGCAATCGGCTCCAAACAATGTAACTAGCATGTAGTAGTGGCATAGGCCAAGCATGCATGTCAAGACCGGTCAGACATAGGTAACATACATGCCATATGTACATCCAAGACGGAGCATCAAATGCATTCCAAAGCCAAGATCAAGCTCAAATGAAGATCCGAAACCAAAGACAAGCTCGATGTTGTACCTCGAAGGTCAATACTTCATTGCATATCCCAAAGACATAGCCCGAAACTAATATGCATAACCAAATTGGAGGTAAAATAACCTATCAACCAAGGTAGCATAAATCCCAACCAACAACAAAGTGTCCACATCCAAATCAAGGCTCAATAGCTCTCAAATAGCATATCCGGGCATAAACCATGATGACCAAGCATTAATACATCCAACAAGACACCCGAATGTCAACAAAGAGCATTATGCATAAGCCACCCCTGATAAAACCTTGCTGCCCAAACAATGTACAACAATAAATCCCTGCATAAATCGAGCAATGGAAGCTCAAACCAAGTCCCAAAGCATCTCAAAACATTGGGCAAACATCCCCAAAGTATTTGGGCATCAAATACCAAGCCTTGGGAGCATCACATAAGCTAAGAGCATGACATTTTCTTGTTGTAAATCAACTTAGATCTGTTGCAAAAAATACTGTGATCAGAATTTGGCAGATTTGACATCGCCATCTCGTTTGGAGTATGCCAAAACCCCAAGTTAGACTCTTGTCTTGCCTAAATTGAGTTCCGGATGCCCGAGATATAAGAAAAAATGAGAAAACATGCACAAAAAAAACGTGAGTTGACTGTGGGGCATGCTGGTTATGTTGAGGATAAGGGGGCAAATGGGGGCATACAAGGTGCCCAATGAAGCCAAGGAACACCTATAAAGAGCCTATGAGGGCCGGGGAGAGGCGGGAGATGAAATCTTACCTCAGGGGGAAGAAGTCATGGTTGGCATTGAAGCTCCAAGCTTTAAGTCTTCAATCCAGGCTGAAGTAGTGCTGGGCCAAGCTCCATGACCAAGCTCTAATCTAAAGCTCTAATACCAGTTGAAAGGTGAGAAGGATCGAAGCTTGCTTGGAAGTGAGCTATGGTGGAGAGCAAGAGCAAGAAGAGAGAGAGATACAAATGGGAACTCCAATAGTCACAATGTGTGACTAGGCCTTTATTTATTCAAATTGTGACTAAAAGAATAAAGAATAAAGTGATGGTGATGAATGTCCGCCACCTGCAGTGTGCAGTGGTGGGTACTGTTAGTGTAGTAATACATGGGCGGCTAGGTAGAAGCACATTTACCCCCAACACTTTGGACTAGGTTTCTTGCTAGCTTTTGTGGATTTTGCATTTGCAATCTGGGTAGAGTGTTGCATGCTTTATGCTTGGTATGGTTATGCTTAGCAACATTGTTATTCCACTATCACTCTTAAGAGCCAACTTACTCACAATTGTTTTCTTAGGCCTTTTCTTTGAGTTTTCTTCCTTATGATTGAACCACTTAAAGACTTGCATCTCCCTTTTTACTCTAGGATCTACTAAGAGTATTTATTTAATAAGCCTTTTCTTTGAGTTTTCTTCCTTATGATCGAACTACTCAAAGACTTGCATCTCCCTTTTTGCTCTAGGATCTTCTCAGAGTATTTAATGGGATTGGATTGTTTGCTTGAAGTTGAAGCCTAGAACCTTCTTTGAGTTTCCTTTTGTAAAAACCACTCAAAGACTCACACCTCCCTTATTACTTTGGAATATATTAAGAGTATTAAATGGGATTGGACTGTTTGCTAGAAGTTAAAACTTGGAACTACTTACTTGGGGAAGACAAGAGGAACCAAATCTTGGTTTCCATCCTCAAAATAGCTTCACTTATTGTCTCAACTCCAATTAGATTGAAGGGACTGAGGTAACAATTGCTTTACTTGAGTAAACTTTGCATCTAGGGCAATTGAGATACATATATGCTGTTCACACCACCCAAGGAACCTTGGGCCACCTTGGTGTCCTTGTTGGGGTCTTGCCTTTTTGGACACTTGGAAGCCATATGACCTAGTGTCATGACCTATTCCTCACCCACATCCCCTTCCTAAAACTATTATAAGGATGGTTCAATAGTGTAATGATCTCATTTCCTTCTTCATCATAAATCAAGTAACAAATAGTGTAAACTTCTTGGTTGGTAGGTTTCTTTGTGTAATGTGCATAAACATATAGTAGGGGAGGTAGTGCTAGTAGCGATGATAAGGGTGCACCTCTTTCAAAAGGAAATCCTCTATTTGTTGGGCAAGTGCTGTTGGCATAGAGATTAGGATGGGGGAATCACCTACGTGATTTGCAAGAGGATTTGTTGGGTGGCCATTATTGGCATAGAGATTAGGGCATGGAAATCTCCCATGTACTTTGTGGACAACAACATTATGTTGATTGGATCATCGGCAGTTTTGGTACCATCACCTCAAATTAGTCTTCGAACCAAGCTCTACTCTTTTCTTGACAATCCTTCGAACAACAACATCATGATATTGTTCACAACTTTTCCATTGCCTCAAAGTTAGACTTTGAACCTTGCTCTACTCTTACATTGTTATCATTCACAATGGTTCCATCAACTCACATTAGTCTTTGAACCTTTTTTTTCCAAAATGCGATGTTTTGTAATTCAAGATTGGTTTTGAACCTTGCTCTACTCTTCTCTTGGCAGCCCTTGGAATAACTTAACCTCATTCGGAGTCATTACCTGGCTAGGTGTAGACGTTGAAAATATCGTGCTTGCCTTATCCAGTGACAGTATCTTGCTACTCATTTGTTACTCATCAACCATTGAGGCACCTTACAGTCGAAACGAGAGAGAGAGAGAGAGAGAGAGAGCGAGGATGTTGAGAGCGGTACAGCAACATTGGCCTCAGCTACCTTCCTCTTCATCATCACCGTCATCATTGTCACCATCTTCCTCGTCGTTGTCATCATGCTGCTGCACAGGGGCTTGCGCTGACTGGAAGCAGGATCGTCTGCTGTCCAGCTCATTCTTCTCGCTGGCTTCCGTCTCTTCTTCCTTGGAAGCCATGGAAGCACTGGCAGGGCGCTTGCCAGCATCATCACCAGCAACCACATTCAGGGCCTGCCTCCGTCCGAGATCGACCGCCACGATCCAGGCTTCCCTCACACAGTCTCCCGTCCTCTGGGCCATCCGCACTTGCACCTTCTATGCTCTCCTTCAGTTGGGCATTGCAGGCGGCACTGTTGGAGCTGCTGAAGGTATGCTTATGGGATCCTTATTGATATGTGAGTTAAGACTTGACATGGCAGAAAAGCTGGTCTGATTATAGCTTATTAGAAACACTCTCGCTTTTGGGGATTGTGCACATGTTAGTGATCTTGATTAACCCTAATCATTGTTTCTGCCAGTGTGGAGTCCAGATGGAAAACACGCGGAGGGGGCTTCCAAGTGGCTTCAGGGTCTTTTTGGCAACAATGGAGGTAAAAGCTTTCACCTAGAATCATCAAAGTAAGAAACATTTTAACCACTGTTCGGGTGTCCTGCCCAAAAGAAGTAAGCTGTAGGGTTCAAGGTCTATTGCATCTTCTGGTTGATGGTAGTTACAAGTTGTTGCTACTTTTTGAGTTGATGCTCCACATATTGAGCAGAAAGCACCAGGAGGCTCTGTTTGCTGCTGCCAAATGTTGCTGGGAATAGATTCTAATCAAGGCTCTAATTCTACATTGCTGCATGTACCGGCAGAAACAAGTGTAGACACTCTGGTTGAAACCGTGGTGGTGAAGATACACTTTATAGTGCACATTTTATGAAAAGTCATTGGAAAGTAAGTACACACATAGAAACGTTTTAAGTTTTACTTCTTTCCTCTAGCTATTGTGAGTATGGATGGTAAGGATTTTCCTCAAAGTTCAAGATAATGACCTAGAGAGCGATTGAAGATTTGTGAGTCAACTCGAGCTAACGTTTTCTCAAGCTGGTTATGTTCTTGACACGAGACATTTAAAGGTGGATCGAAGGTCTTGAGCAAATTTGGAATGCTACATGGTTTTTGCTAGATATTGATTTGACAAAACAAGGATGTGAAGCTTTATAGTTGTGTATTGAGGCAGATCAAGACATCATCATTGCATAAGAGGCAAAGTGATATTGAAGAGGGATCCTGTCTTCCAGCCTTGTTTTGAGATTAGGGTACCAATCCCTTAGAGCTTTCAATGAGGGGAAGTTGGTGCAAAAGGAATAGGGTCCAAGGGAGGTTGGCTTGGTGGTTTGGTGAGACATCTCAGAGTATTCTTGTGTGCTTTTGAATGCCAAGCTTTCTTGATCAAGGTTCAGGTGTCAGTAGAGACTACCTTGCTAACAAATGCAGGGGCAGACTCAGAGGAATGCAAATAGTATGCCATGCAAATAACACAATCTACTGAATGCTCAATGAAAATGGAGTATAGAGGTGAAGATGACACAAGTGGTCTTGAACCTCCATGTCTCAAGAACCAAGGAGAGATGAGCTGAGAGTGATGTTGCGGATGTTGAGAACAGATCCGAGAGTGTGTCATACTTCAGATGGATCCCAAAGTGCAGCAGCAACAGTAGTCCATCAGAAATGATGATGATGTGGGTAGTAGTCCTGGGAATGAAATGCAGTCCTCTAGGATGTGCAGGCTGCAGCAGGGAAAATGTAGGTTGCAGTTGTGGCATGGCAGATTAGTAGAGCCATAGTCTGGAACAGTTGGCAATGATCTCTGTGGGCTAGTGATGTTCTCCAGGGCAGGGTGATAGGCTGGACTATAGGGAGGCACCTCCATAGGCTGGGCAGCAGCTCCTTCAAGGAGTATGGGTGGCTGGAGAGTGGGTGATGGCTGATGGCTGAAAGCAGAGTGACATTAGTGAGTAGGGATGAAATAGGATGCCCCACAACATGTCCTTTTATTAGGGATTTTTGGGCACTTGTCCCACCTAATAAATATAATGTCTCTTTCATGAATAATTCTTAGGCTTGATGCATGAATTTTGCGTAAATGCAAGCCTCTTAATTTAGTGGCTCAACTACATTCACTTCATCAGCCAAATTTGGTTTATTGATATTGGGACCTAGATATTCTTTTTGATCAATATGTATAGAGATTTCATATCTAGGTTTGTTTAATTTCATCATTGGTCAACGACTTATTGTTAGTGCTTGACATTCTTCAAAAGTTGTTCTTTTAGTCTTCAATGTTGGTGCACAATTAGGAGCTCGATTCTCTTAGAATGAGAGACAAAATGTGGAAGTGTAACACAAGATCGAGCATTATAGAGATGAAACACAAAACACATGAAAGATTAAAGAAAAAAGTAGGTCAATCGAATTGAGTCCACTAGTGTGCAACCAAAGCAAGTATTAAAACCATCACCATATCAAGAAGGAAGCAAGAACAAAGCAGCCTCTCTTTGTATCCAAGATCAAGGATCTCACAGCCAAGGACATCTACAATGGAACAAAGAACTACAAAGGATCCCGGAAAGTGTAGGCCTTGCACAAGTATGGACACCCCAGGTGAGGCAAAACAAGTGACCCTAAAGAAAAGGCACAACCCAAGTATGGATGCTCCAAGAGAGGAAATGCAAGTGCCTCAAAAGAGTGGCCACTCGGTCTCTTAAAACACGAGGTGCAACAGTGATCTCTAACTTGAAAGTGATGAAAGGACTTTGTGGAATCTTGATATTGGAGTTGGCACAACATGGTGAAGTGGTTGCTTAGCCTCTCTCTGCTCATATGTGGAACACCGAAGGGAACATAGTGTGCACCATGGACACTCTAGCATAGGCCTCTGCTGGATACACCTCGGAGAATCTCAATGAACTTGAGTCACCGCCAATAGGCCAAGTGTAGGAAGAATATGTACAAGGCATTGTGCACCAAAGTCACATGAGCTCTTGATACAACTCACCATGTCCTATGGTTCCCTCATATACACAACTATAGGAAGCATAAGTACAAGTATACATGAACTTGGAGACAATACATCATCCAAGATTTCTCTCATTAGCCCTCTCTACAATAGAGGCCCAAAGAACATCTAGATGTAAGATTGTGAATCCTGACTATTGAGCCACTAATGTTAGGTTTTGCACATAATGAATGTGCATTAGCCCCTAATTATTTCTTTTCAAAACAGCCCCAAAAAGCAATCAGTGCTGAATTACCAAAAATAAATGGCCTATTTTTGAGAGAATAGGATGAATGTACCAAACTCCTCTATAAATAGAGTTTGTGCTTGTGTGTCCTTTATCCCTCATCATGATCACAGTCAACCTCTAGCAATCAGCCCTCTCTCCCTCCAATTGCTGCCCACACCTCACCCGGAGGACTTAATCAGTCGGTGGATGATCATCCGGCTGCTGCCTACTTGTCCATGAGGTCTACATCAGCTGGTGACCAGATTTGAAGCATTCTGTTGTGTATCTTCTTCATCTACTGGCTGCCTTGCTGCCCGTGACATCTGTCCACACTAGGCAGCTGATTCTGCACGTCTCCCACTGCTGCATCTGACATCATCCAGGCCACTTAGCTGTTCGGCATCATCTACTGGCTATCAACTTCACTCCAGCCCCTAGGTTCCACTGTTTGGAGGTTACTGCCACAGCCATGTTTTCACATCAGGCAGTTCAGCCTGCTGCATCATCCGGGAGTGCTGATGTATATGAATATTGGACTGCATGCACTGCTGTATCTTCATCATCTACTTGGCACCCTACTTCCCACGACATCTGTCCACACAGGGACCTGATTCTGCACACTCCCACCGCTGTGTTTTGCATTATCCAGGCTGTCCAGCTTCTCAGCATCATCTGCAGGCTGCTGACTCCACTTGAGCCCTGTGTTTTGCTGTTCAGAGGTCTTCATCTGCTGCCATAGCTGTCTTTTTTTGCATCAAGCAAGCTGCCGTGCTGTTCATGTCAGCATACTCCGTGTGTTCTACAGACTGGACTGCGCCACTGCCACTGCCATCATCCAACATCATTAGAGTACTGTGGACTATTGTTGCTGTGTTTCAGGATCCATCTTGAGTACGACACTTTGATATCATCTTCAAATACCTTTGCTCCGGTCTGAGAGACAAAGATGTCCAAGCCTCCCCCCACCCGCCCTGCCCGATTGTATCACCTTTACCATGATTTATTCACAATCATTCAGCATTTTATAGATTGTGTCCTCCCTGCTGTCACACACTTAGCATTTTTTGTGTTTGCCATACCATTTCTTTACATTGACCATCACCGAGTTTACAATTCCATGTAGAAACACTGTAAGAGGATTCAGGAACCGATATGGAAAGATCCTGTGTCATTTTGATGAGACTATCAATATGCCCTCTCTACTTGATCACGTGTGTTGTCTCTGGCCAAAAGCATGTAGGGATAGAATCTCAAAGACTAATATAGATTTTTTTCAAATTGTAATTAAAAAACTCATTTTGTATATTTAATCTTGTAAATTTTACTAAATATAATACCCATTCTTTTGAACTTTTGAACCCATGTGGTATCTTACATGTTCTATAAGGTGGACTCCTTGGGGGGATATACTAGATTTAAAAAGATTTCAACTTGGGTTGAAGAATTTAGGTGAAACAATGAGAAAGAGTGTCACCTTGTATGATGCTTGGGTGCTGTCTCACTATACCTATTGTCAGTAAATTAGCAATAACTTGAGCTTTTGATATTAGATCAACAAACTTTTTGATTCAAATCGAAGCTTAAGATCCCTCTTTGTAAGGGGCTATCAAGTTCTCAATATGTATTAGTACAGAATTTTTTGTAATAGGATCTTCAATGCTAAATAGAAGTTTTCTACACCCTATCCACAACCTGTAAGTGCCCTGTTTGAACTTGTGGGAGTTTCCTGTGTGAGAATAACCCTTGTAAACTCTTGTAGCAAGCTGGAGAGGGTTATGGGACATTTGTAGGGATCAAGAATGACCTGTAAAATGTTGGGTACCTGTTGTATAAACATGTGAAATTGTTACCACCTATAGGTATCTAGAGAACATGAGGATGCCCTGCACCTCTTCCAATATTATTCATATGGAACTTCAACAACCTGTAGCTCTCTAAATTGGATTGATCACTATTGTACTATTGTCAAGCTCTATCAATTGGGCCATAGTTGTCAAGTATGAAAAGTACGATACGGTACAGTACGACAAAATACGGTACTAAATGGTACCTTAAGATTTTATAAGGTACGGTACGATATTAGCACGAAAAAAAATTAACTTCATTTTTTTAAAAACTATAAATAATAGAACACATGTTTAAAGTAAAACTAGCAGTGCCATTACAAAATATACTGAATACATGAGGCAAAAAGTCCTCGCAATCACATGCAAGCAGCTAACATGCGGGCAATGGTACAGTGTACTGGATACATCATACAATCATCAATGAGTGAAACTGGATACAATCATCAGTATAGTACTAAGTAGATATAAAAAGGTGAGACTCGAGAGAGCTGAGGCCTAGAGGCTAGGATGACTCATGAGGCATCACTATCATCATCATCATCATCATCATCATCATCTGAGTGCTCATCAAGAGAGTTTGAAGATGACTCCTCGTCATCGAATGATGAGGCACTCTCATACTCATCCTCATTGATAAGGTTACCATCATCATCAAATGACGGCTCCCTAGGGAATGACAGTCTAACTATAAGCAAGGGGAAATGTCATCATCAGGGACTGGACGAGAGCTACTAGAGCCCCGCCTCATATATGTCTGCAAACCACGTGAACCACCCCTCGTCGATCTTGGAGGGTGCCGAATGACCATGCCCTGCTAGCAACTCGAACTCCTCGCTCACAAGCACGCTGACTACAAGTGTCACGGGTATTTGCTGCTATGAGCTCTCTATAGAGCTCTGCAAAGATCTTCTCCTCATCGACCTCTTGATGTACACTCGCAAGAGTGTCGCCTGCCAACTTGAATGTATCAACATTCACCTACATTATGCACATAAGATAATAGATTATAAATACTAAATTGTTGAGTATAATACTATAAAGTAACAAGTTGAAACCAACAAATTTAAAAATTAAACTTAACTTATCATTTTATGGTTAGGTGTTTACCTGCTTTGGACTACCCATACTCATCATGGCCTTCATCATGTGTAAGTTAGTGCAGCATTAGACTAGCCGCTCTAACTATCGTGTGCTTAGACGATTGCGAATCTTCGTGTGAATGAGAGAATAGGCACTCCAGTTTCTCTCACATGCATCCGAAGAGCAATCCTGCGCAAGGACACTCATGGCCAAGGGTTGAAGAGTCTTCAGCGCATATCCAAAATTTTGCCACCAAAATAGAGGCTTTACAAGTGACTCCCTTCTCCAACAAGTGGGAGAAGAAAATGCCACATGTCCTCTCTGATCTGCATAGCATCCAAGCTCCTCTAGGATTGTGTTGTGGTCATCTATGGGGACCACAAGAGTCAAATATGCAAGCGGATCTGACCGGAGCTCTCTGTCATCCATGATCGCCGGCGACTTGTAGGCAGGATGTACCAATGCTGCAAAAACATGGATGGGCCCATGCATTCATGCCCATCTCCTCTTTGGTATCTCTATGATGTATGCACGTTGAGAATTTGTGATCATCGTACAAGCCCGTACCTCCACCAATGCCGCTATGAAGAAGTGAACGAGAAGGCCCATGGTGGACCCCTCGCAATCAGTCATGTGCAACACCCTATATAAGGGAGTCACGGCAATCACAATGGCACGGACTTTCTGTGAAAACTGCTCATCAAGGCACAGCCACTGCATGGCTTTCGCCTCCTCTGTCTCATGCTCATCCCACTCATTCCATAGAGTGGACACCATTGTTTGGCATAGGGCGGACCGCACCTCATAAAGCTGCTCCAACAATAACCACATATAAGCAAACCGAGTTGAAGAAGGCTTCTTCAACTCAAGTTTGCTATGCTTGCGATACATCGCAAGTACCTTCACCTTCACCGTGAAAAAGGTGACAACAGATGTAGCCTTGTGTACCACCCTCTTCGCCCATTTTAGCTTTCCGATGTCCTCTATGAGCAAGTCCAAACAATGACTTGCACATGGAGTCCACACGATCGAAGGAAACTCGGCCTCAAGCAAATGGCCCATGCGCCGACAATTGGTTGCATTGTTGGTCACAACTTGCACCACATTCAACGGGCCCACCTATAAGCACATCATACATGGCACAAATTATAAAAGCTTCGGGGAGAGATGAATCATGAATCATGACTTGAAAATTCTAATTATGATTCATGAATAATGAAAGCAACTTTAAAAAGACAATGTGGATCTCAATGATAGCTCGCCGAATGTAGCGGTAGATGAATGGGCCGGTTGTTTTTCTTCCCCTCTTGCCGGTGTCTACGGCCCGCAAAAAATATGTGCCAAGTGGACATGAAACGAGTATGTTGATAATACCCCGTTTCTTATGGTCACTTCATCCATCGGTGAGAATGGAGCAATCGTATTTCGTCCATGCGGTCGGAATAGGATCAAGGGCTTTATCAATCCTCTCCTTCTCTTCATCAATCTTCTTCGTCCTCATATCATTGTATGAGACGCCGCTCCATCCTTCACATGGGCCCACATTGGCGATGGTTCTAACCATCTTCTTCCATTGCTCATGCTTTAGGATGTTGAATGCAAGATTGCACACGATCACCGTGCGTGCAATCTCAACATCGGCTTGTCGTTGCCTTTCTCTAAGAAAGTCAACTGATCCACGTGTATGACCAGGAGCTTGAGAGAGAGAGGATTGTCTCTCCGGTACCGCATGAGCCTCTAACCTTTGCCTTTTGCCAATGCCGGAGCCCGAAGCGGATGCGGAGTCGGCACCACCAATGGTGGAGGCCTCACCCGCATTGGTCGAAGATAGGCTCACATTTGAGGCTTTCTCATGTGCATAGGTGTAGATGCTACCGCCGCTACCAATCTGCCACCTCCTCCTCTAGTGGATCCCCCTCTCATCTTGGCGAGAATCTCATCCGCAATGTGTTGAGGGATCGACTTGCATGGAGTGACTTGCCCTCCCGTTTTGGAAAGATGTTAGAGAAGCCGGGTCGCACCACTTGTGTAGCTCTTCCTGCAATACTTGCATATCCAATTGTGGGAGTTGGACTTCTTTGTGTCCCTCTCCACATGGATGGCTTGCAAGTTGAAGGCCTCATGCTTCTCGCGTGTCATGGTGCCGAGGCGAGGCCTGAGGCCCGATGAAGAGGAGAGAGTCGAGACTTGTCACTCCGATGAGAGTAATGGCCATCAGAAAGTAGTAGGAGAAGAGATCTACATGAAAGCTCTCACAAGGAAGCTTGGAAAGAGGAAAGAGAACTCACCATTATTCTTTCATACCTTCTTCAAGATCCTCAAATTTAGTCTCGACTTACTATAGAGAACCTTAACTAGTCACGGTTTTAACTGTATCAAGTCCTATGACGAATTCTTGTCCTCCAATTACCCTATACCTAGTCTTGTAACAAGATCCACCATGAAAATGACCTTCCCATTGGATCAAAGATTTTCTTTGATACCAATGTAAATAAGCTAATTCCCACAACAAACTATAAAATTGGAAATACAAGAAAATGGACTAAATTGCCAAGAAACTACAGCCAAGGTGGCTAGGCTGAAATCATGTCACCATTTATGGTTGAGAATCAGTTGATGAGAGGTTGCAACATGGTATGCACCCCAATGCTATGATGGCCAAGAGTATGCATCCTCTTAGATGGTAGGAGGTTGAGACCTCAAACATGAAATGTTAGAAATGGCAAAAAGGATCCTTGGCAAGTTACAACTTAGCCTTTTTATACTTAACCTTAGTAGGCTAAATATTGGCTAAGGCACTAAGGCATTTTTACTCTATTACACATGGCAATAGCATACTAAACTAATCAAAGAGTCGTGAAATACAAGGGCAAAAATAAACCTGTGTTTCTTTCACTGAGGTGCAAGTGAAAATAAAAAATGGATTGCAATAAAAGGAAAGAGATAGCGATTTTACCCCTTTTGCAACAGTGACTTGCCACGTTATCACAAGTATTTTTCCACTTACCATCCATACGATCTTCTCATTGAATACGAAAATGATCATCCAATCAAGAAAAGTATGCTTAGAGCGTTAAATGATAGCATTCCACTAGTGTATTACATCAAATGGATTCAAACATTCCATGGCCATGATAATAGAAAAAGCATTACTTCAAATAGCCCTAGGTAAGCTCTATATACTGTCCAATCAAGAAAATGTATGAAGGATTACTGTAATCCCTCTTCAACAATTGGAGAGGCCAAGCAAGAGGATTAAAGAGTGTAAAGACTTAATGAAATCTTGATAATAGATGAAGGTGGTTGTTGAAGTTGAAATTGGCAATCCCTCCTTGTCCAATCACTAATTCATGTGTGCCTCTTGTTGTAATTGATCAAGGCTAATCAAATTCAGTGATAGAGATCTGAATCCTCGATTAGAGTCTTCGATAATGGTTGTTGTAACCCCCAATCCTTTGCTGTAAGCTTTGTTGATGAAGAAGTATTAGGAATTTGAAGCAATGATTAAATATTGAATGTTATCCTTGTTCAAAAGAGTGAGATACCCCAAGACCCTTCCATAGATCAACAATGTTGATCAAGGTTAAGTGGAATAAACCTCCCCTTATATCCCCTTATATCCCTAAAGTGATTAAGCTCAAAAGCCCCATGAATAGGAGCACAATAGACCAGGATCTCATATATGTTTGATGATGCCTTGTTATAATGGAGGTCAAGATAGAATATATCTCATCAAGTCTTGATGAAATGATGAAATCTTAGCCTATCCTTGAAGTATAATAATGAAGAGGTTCCTTGAAGTGATTAGAGGACAAAAGCCCTTTGAAATGATTGAACCTATGTTGCCCTATTTATTGCAGCCCTAGAAGAAGGATGATCAAGTTTTAATGATGAAGGTATAGAGCAAGGCTTGAGGAAGGCTTAGAGATGCCTTAATTCTTGGGAGAGCAAGATCGAGATGCTTGGAAATGCTTCAAAAATGAAATGTTAAACTGATGCCCTGAATCTCAACAAAGAGAAGAGAGATCCACCACTACTAACCTCATGAAGCTTGAAAAGAAGGCTTCAACCTTGTTGATTCTTCATACTAGAGTGTAGAAGCAATTCACTTGAAGCCTTATGTGAAGCATCTCATGAAAAATAACCAAGAAAAGACCATAGTAAACATGTCGAAAGAGATGGTGCAATCTACAATGAGGATGTTGCAGTCCACGTAGCACAGATGGCAGGATGTATGTGCTAACTTGTAGCAAATGACCTCATGAATAAAGCTCTGTATAGCCATGCTCAGCATCAAGAAGCATGGGAAGAAGATTGAAGCTCAAACCATCCATGGAACTTGAAGAAACTTGAAGAAGAAGAGGAAAATAAGGGTTTCTAGGAAAAGTAACCACAATTTTTCAATCTTCTCCAAACTCTATGAGTGCCACTTTGTTTAGGTTGCTCCAAAATTGGTTTTCAAAGAGGTCACAACCTATTAAATAACGAGAAGTTAGCAATTTCTTCAAGAATCTTGTTAGTGAATGACCACCAAAAATATCATGGTTTATTGTAGTGGACCTTGCCTAGTCAAGGTTACAATAACTAACTAGGCCTTTGACTAAATCTAATTGCAGTTCTATGTCCTAGCCTTTGTAACTAAATCCATGGTTGAAAATGACCATAAACATGATCTAACCTATTGCTCTAATACCAATATGTAAAGAAAGCCTACTCTAATTGAAATTAAACTAACAATTAATATCAAGAAACATGGAAACTAAATAGAAAACACTAGATATGGCTATCCTATGGAGAAATTCTTTCATTAATCCATGAAAAAGTGGATCCATAGTTGCTACAAGAAAATACAAGTTGACAACTAATGCTGAAACTAGAGCTAAGCTGAAAGTGCTTAGTAAATTGTCAAATGAGCCAAAAGTGTTTACAATGCCATTTAGGCTTTTTTTATACTCCTCTTGTAATGCTCTAAATCTCTCTCTCACCAAGTACAATTGTCTTTCTTATAGTTAATAATGGTCTTCTAAATAATCCCTGGCAAGCAAATTTTTTGTATTACACTCATTCCTTTATTTTCCCTAAGTGTGCAAAAAGTTTGAAGTTAAATCCCATACCCTCTAGAAAACTCGTTGTGGAACTGGCAAATGAAAGGGAAACAATGTCAACTCAATCCATTAGCCATGTCTAGTTTCTAGTAGGGAAAGAGACCATGATAACAAATTTTTGAGTCATGCCTTTAGAAATTTATGACTGCCTATTAGTAATGGAATGGTCAGTATCCAATCAAGCAAAAATACACTATGGGGGGAAAGGTTGGGTTATATTAAAAATCTTTTCAAAAGAATGGTCCCATCACAAGGGAAAACATGCAAACCTAAGATTCAATTAGCCAAGGATAGTCAAATTTTGAAGGGATTAAGAAAAGGACTCAATGTTAACCTGGCCAAACTCAACAAGGTTGAGGATACCAGGAATAAGAAAACGAGTCTTTATGGTTAAATGAATTCACTAATATCTTTCTTGAGGAATTAACAGAGTTACCTTTTGAAAGCGATGTGGATCATGAGATCAAATTGGTTCGTGGAGCTGAAACAATAGTAGCAAGAAGGCCCTACAAAATGTCCAAGGTTGAGGCAATCGAGTTGAAGGAGTAGTTAAAGCAATTTGCTTGACCAAGGATTTATTTATCCTAGCAACTCTTCTTGGGGTACTCTTGTTCTATTCTAGAAGAAGAAGGATGGGACGCTATGTCATTACAAGGGCTTAAAACAAGTTACCATCAAGAATAAGTGTTTCATTCCCCAGACGATGAGCTATTGGATTGATTGCAAGGGGCAGTGATCTTTTCCAAGATCAATCTAAGGTCTTAATACTATCAAGTCTAGATAAATGATGATGACATACTAAAGACAACTTTCAACACTAGGTATGGCCATTATGAACTCACCATAATGTCTTTTGGATTGTGCTACTTTTAATAGGCTAGTTCAAAATAAGTTTTAGCCATATCTTAATGAATGTCTCCTCACATTTTTTGATGACATTCTCACCTATTCCAAGACTAAGGAAGATCATCCAGGTTATCTGTAGATTGTCTTGGAAATTCTTTGTGAGAACAAGCTTTTTACCAAGAAGGAAAAGTGTGCATTCTTTAAGAAGATTGAATACCTAGCCTTCATTGTCTTAAAGGAAGGCATATCAATGGACCTTGCTAAAGTCAATGATGTCCAAGTTGACCACCACCTCAGAGCATTAGGGAAGTTCGAGAATTTTACGGTCTTGCAAGGTGTTACATGATTTTACAAAGCAGTTTAAGCTCATCACTGATGCTAGCATCATGACACTAGGATGTGTTCTCACTCAAGAAGGACATTCGGTGGTGTATTCTTCTTGCAAGCTCAAGCCTTATGAGAAGAACTATGCTATGCATGACCTTGAACTTTTAATAGTCATTTATGTCTTGAACTTGTGGGGTCCCTATTTTCTTGGGAAAACATTCACTCTTGTGACATATGACAAAAGTCTCAAGTGGATTTTCATACAAGCTAATCTTAACGTGAGACAAAGGAGATGGATTGGGGTCCTCTAGGAGTTCGACTTTGAAATAAAGTTTTAACCTAGCAAGGAGAATATGGTAGCTGAAGTAGGAAATCCTTCCTAAATTCCTTATTGATGGAAGAACTAGCTAGCAAATGATTTCTTGCTAGGTCTAATTTCCATGTCTAGCAATCCCATTTTAGAGACTATAGCTATTGAAATTCCTAAGGACCTTGATTACCTTGAGCTAAAAAGATCCATCTAATCTAGGGAAGATAGCCAAAATACAAAGGCCAAGTTCAAGCCTTACCATATTGAGGGCAAGCTTCTATACTACCAAAACAGGTTGTGTGTATCCAATAGTTGTGACCTCAAATAGAAGATCCTATGGGAGATCCATGATAGTCTGATAGCTGGACATCATGGTTACATAAAAATTATAAATGTAGTAAGAAAAAGTTATCATTGACAAAGAGTGAAAGATGATGTACTAAGGTATGCTATTCAAAGTGGATAGGAGTGACGTTTGAAATCACCTCTAACAGTGAGATAGAGGCATGGATGTACTATTCTCCCTGTTACATGGCCATAACAAAGCCAGAGACAGAAGCAGAGATAGAGACAAATAGAGGAGCAGAGCCCGGCGCAGAAGCAAAAGCAAAGCATACAACAGAGAATCTATTCTTCTCTTATAGAGTCCCTACCCGAGGCATAGATAGAGTCTAAAGAGAATGATGATGACAGTGCAGAAGACGATTATGAAAGCAAATTGAAAGATTTTATTCAATCTGAAGAGGATATAAACGAGTGTGAAGTCCTAAAGGCTCTAGAAGCTAAAGATCCCATGCTATTAGATAGAAAGGCTTCGATGCCCTTTGGATTGGTTAATGAGTCGAAGTATATGCAAAATATCCATAAGAAATGGATTAAGCATAATAAGCCTTTCTTGAATAGTGCCTCTTGTCACCCAAATGTACCCTTCTTAAGAGAGGACGATGACTATGCACTTGCAAACAACCACCAGTCTTATAGCCCAACCAAAACTCTGATGGTTTCTGTTGTGTGACATTCCTGGAGGCATCCTCAGAAGATGAGTCATTGAGTCAAGAGATAATGAACTCTTCCATAAAATTTGAAATAGCCTTAATACCATTTCAGTATCCCAAAGAGTCAATCGAGTCTCCATGGAAAGGGGAAGTCAGTAAAAGTAGCATATCAGATGAGGCCACTTCCTTGAAGGAGTCAGATCTATACCCAAAGGCAGTTCGTAGGACTTTTATCCGCGAAGTGGAAGGTGAAAAGCAATTAACATTCATGGATACAGATGGTACTAAATATCACCTAAAGGTGGGTACTAGTATCCCAAAAGAGGAGCTGTCGGTCTTGCATGACCTTCTAAAGGAGAACTTGGAAGTGTTTGCATGGTTCTATAAAGATCTAAAGGGGATCGATCCCACGGGTGTGCTAGCATTACATTGACCTAGAGCCTGATGCCAAGCGAGGCAAAGATAGATGCATATAAATCCAAATTACTCAGCCCTTGTGAAAGCCGATTTGCTGAATCTCCTCGAAGCCGAGTTTATCTATCTAGTGGCCAATAGTGAATGGGTTTTGCCCATCTTAGTAGTACCTAAGAAGAATAGAAAGTTGTGAATATGTACGGACTTTCGAAAGCTGAACTCCAAGACAAAGAAATATAATTTTCCTATTTCTTTCACTGACCAACTGTTGGACATAGTGGTTGGACATGAGCTCTATTCCCTTTTGGACAGATTCAGTAGATACAACCAAGTCTAGATTGCTGAAGAAGATCAATCCAAAACAACCTTCACAATAGAATGGAGAATCTATGTCTATAAAGTAATGTTGTTTGGGCTCTATAATGCCATTGCTACCTTCCAATGAGTGATGATGGCTGCATTCCAAAATCATCTGCATGATTTTATTGAGGTATACCTAGATGAATTTCGTGTCTATAGCCTAATCCGTAAGCATTGGGGACACCTAGAGCAGTGCTTTGATAGATGTCGAGAGTATGGGATTTCTCTCAACCCAACAAATGCGACTTTAGAGTCTTTTTAAGAGTTTTGTTGGGCCACATTGTCTCTTCACAAGGGATAGGAATAGATCTTGCCAAGATCGAGAAGATTGCAGCTCTAAGAGCACCAACTAACATCAAACAGTTGAGGGGATTCCTTGGCCATGTGGGCTATTATAGATGGTTCATTGCACACTTTGTAACAAAAGCAGTCCCCTTGCACAAGCTCATGTGAGGAAAGATGCACAATTTACATGGACCACTGATTGTGACGAGGCGTTGAATACCTTGAAGCAGTGTTTGATTGAAGCACCCATTTGGCAACCTCCTAATTGGATGAAGGAATTCCATGTGCACACTGATGCATTAGTAGAAGGGTTAGGTGCAATCTTATGTCATAAAAGCTTTTTGAAGTTAGATCAATCTATCTATTATACAAGCTGAAAAGTAACTGATAAAGAAAGAAACTACATAGTGACGGAGCTCGAATGCCTAGCAATGGTATTTGCCTTGGAGAAGTTTCAACATTACCTATTGTCGATACACTTCAAATTCTACGTGGACCATAAAGCCCTGTCCTTCTTGGTGAACAAAGCAGATGTAAAAGGCCAAATGATGAGATGGGTCCATCTGTTCCAGGAGTTTGACTTTGAAGTGGCTACCAAGCTTGGTTGCTCCCATGTGTTGGGTGGCTGATCATTTGTCGCGAATCCCTTAGAGCAATGAAGCGAAACAGAATGACCCAGACCTCCATGATACTTCCTTGTTCCTTGTTAAAACTGTAACCCCATGGTATGCAAACATAGCCAACCTCTTGGCTACTCAATAGTATTCTCTTGGTATCTCTAGTCGCGAGAAGAAGAGGTTTTTATTGGAATCAATCCCCTACACCTTGTTAGGCGGTGCTCTGCACAAGAAAGGCAAAGATGAAGTGTTGAGAAGATGTATTACAGGAGATGCGATCAGGATAGTTCTAAAAGCATGTCATGACGAGCCTTGTGGGGGACACTTTGCAGGAGAAGCAACCACGAGAAAGGCTCTACTCGCTCGTAAGTTATCAGTGGCCAACCCTCCACAAGGATGCCTATGACTACTACGAATGTTGTGATGCTTGTTAGTGGACGGGAAAGCCTACGAAAACAAGTGCTATACCACTACATCCCATCCGTTCAAGAAGTGGGGGATTAACTTTGTGGGGTTGATCGACCCTCCAACCAAAAGGAAGTAGAACTTATACATTTTGGTTTGTATAGACTATCTCACAAAGTGGTGTGAAGCCAAAGCTCTAAAGTAGGATGATGGCATAACATGGCCTTGTTCCTGTAAGAGAACATCATCACCCATTTTGGTAGTCCCCTAGAGCTGGTCAATGACAAAGATACTCACTTCCTCAACAAGATTATGGAATGAGAGAATGAGAAGAAGAGGAAGGCAAGAAGGCATCATCCCTTGAGACGAGCTGTTCACCTCAGCAATTGAATGGCTATGGAAAACAAAGGATGAAGAAGCATGTGATCACCTATGAAACACATGGAACCACTCAAGCAACTATCTCAGCAACTTGATGATGCTCGTCTCATCAGCACCAGATGTAGCATAGAATCCTCCATGAGCCAATAAGAGGAGAAGGCTAGAACAACTCTTGAATATTGACATCCTCACTCTTTAGGTGTCGTCCATGTGCAGGATGGTATGCACTGGTTGGCCTTGGATGAGGCAAATGGCTCTTGGCAATCTGGAGGGAGATGCAAGTTTTTTTGGGTGTGAATGAGGCCCCTTTTTTTATCCATGTAATTTTGCTTAACTTCTATCGTTTGTCTTGTGCTTAATCCCTTGGGAAGAGTTTCTAATATTTTAACCTGAGATTTTACTTGTTAAGTGTGCACTCCTCAACATAAGGATTGATCATTGCGTTGAAGTGGTCAGTCAAGCAACTTTTTAATGTCCAATTCCTTTCATCAATAAGTCCATCTCCCATGTTAAAATGTGAATTTAATCACAATGTTAGGCTGGGAAAAAAGGATTTGTCATGACGATCTCCACAAATTGGTTTGTTAGAAGTCTGTCTCTCTCTTTTCTCTAAAGCATATGCACTTGAGTTGCTAAAGTTGACATTTATAAACTTCATGGAGCCAGGTCTCTGCGTAACAAATTTATACAGACTATATGTTGTCGTATAATTCTTTTTATAACTTCACCACAATCAAAACAATGAGGGATTGATAATGCAAACTGGCAGAACTGAATACATTTGAAATGAAAGGGACCTTTTTTGCTCCAGCTAAACAGAAGCTTTCAAGCCTTTCGGCCACCCTGCTGACAGATTCTTCAAGTTTCTCAAGCACTCCCACCAATGATTGACTGATTGTTTGCCTCTGGATTCTACCTAGCTCACAGTTTTGATTGTATGCATCAATCTGTGCCTGAACAACCCTTCTGAGGTACTTTCAAGAGCTCTACTAGTACCCTCCATGACAGAGGCAACAGAAGTTTCTTTGATACACCTTTTTTTTCAAGGTCATACATCTCATCCACCTGATCTATTTGATCATCCTGCAACAACACTGGAGCCCATTTTGATGGTAGAATTTGGGATGTCAGCCCCTCGGGGTAGAGCATTGGTGAAGAAATAGCCTGCCACGTGTACCCCTGCTGCCCCTGCTTTCCTCTCTCTCTCTCTCTCTCTCTCTCTCTCTCTCTCTCTCACACACACACACACGCATTTCAACTGGCTACCCTAGGTAAGCCCTTATTTTTTTAAAACCTATTGACCCAGGTTCAAATCTCTCATTCTCTATTCCCATGCTAAATGACCGTGGGGAATGTAGGAGTTGAATACCTCCTGGTCATCACGGGTTCAACTTAACTAATTGAGCTACACTTGTTTGGTGTGTGTGTGTGTGTGAGTTTTGCTTGCATTCTTGTCTGTTGAGGAAGTGAGGTTACTGCTTAGATATTCGATTGGCTTTAGTTATCTTAATTCAATGTGCAATTTCATTGAAGGTTCTTTTTGTTTCTCTTACCTTTGATAATAGTAGGCACCAAGCAACTGAAAAGAGTGAGAAACAAATGGCAGACAACAACAAAAGGCACCCTAAAACGGAAGTATCGTGTACCCACGAAGGCTGAAGGTCGTAGGCTGCTTCATGCCATTAGCTTACTTCTATCAGATGATGACACTTTTAGGGATGCAATGTCACACAAAGTAAGCTTTGAATTTCAGAGAGCCCTACTAGAAACGTGACTTTGTGCATGGTTTCTTGTGTTCATGGCTTCAACAGTGCAGGAATGTCAGACAGTGTTCACTTATCTTCATTCTTCCATTTGTAAATGTTTTCAACATGGCAGGGTTGTCAGATTCGTCGTGAAAACGCCCATGCAGAAAGTGTTTGCTGCAACAATGTGAGGGCTCTCTACGATGAGCTTCCAACTCTACATCTAGTCATTGAAATTACAGCATTCCCTGCAGGGTTTATAACTGAGGCAGATTATAAAAAAGCTGAGAAGATTGAGCAGCTCCTAAGGACAGGGAACTCCATCTGATTGTTGCCTACTTGCTACCTGCTCTCATTTCTGCTTCTACATCTAGTCATTGAAATTACAGCATTCCCTGCAGGGTTTATAACTGAGGCAGATTATAAAAAAGCTGAGAAGATTGAGCAGCTCCTAAGGACAGGAAACTCCATCTGATTGTTGCCTACTTGCTACCTGCTCTCATTTCTGCTTCTGGACTTATATCTTGTAAATACCTTGGTTCTTAAAAAGCATACTTCTTTCTGTAGGAAATGTTTTCTATGTCGACCCACTTGTATATAACTACCTCTTTGATTTGGATGTTTCATTGCTGATAAGTCTGAAGAAAAGCTGTTGAGAAAGTTTTAAAGTTTTGTGAGGTCCTTGCCTGTTTTTAGATTCTGTGCGGCTCCTTAACCTAGCAATGATACTGTGCTGTAATTTCATGTTGCTCTCCGGAGTTCGTCAGGATGATGGTCTTTAAGTATTCAAACGGGTATTTTGTTTGTTTCCCAAGGCGCCCCTGCCTTGGTTCAATGCAAGACACCAAAACAAATTAACACTCAAGAGAAAGCAAACAAGCAAGGACAATGGGAAAAGCTAAGGACTAAAGAAAAATTAGCGAAGACAAGAATCTGCCTAAGATCTTGATAGCCTAGAGAAAACTTAATCCCCTCCGAACCCACATGAAAAGGTCACTATTGAGGTATCAACATGAGTTAAAATGAAGCCAAGCTACCATATGAGCAAGCCACACACCACAAAAGAGAGCAAATGGAGGAACCATAGAAGATGGAAGGTGCAGAGAAAGGGTATCCATAGAACCAAGATTTTCTCTACAAGCAATGACTGAAGCTGTGCGGAGTGAGTTTGAGGTAAGTCTAGGAAAGTCGTATCAACACAGGGTAAGGTTGCAGACTAAAAAGAACCACAATATTGAGTACTGCATTCCACTAGAGCTGTAGTCCATGGCATAATATATGCCACCTCAACTCTCTCAAACTTTCCAACGACTTCAAGTTTCAAAAACGGTGTTTTCATTGACACAGCCTCAACACTAGTAGTAATCAAGAAAAGAACAACAGACACGATTACAAGGCTTTCGATCCACCAAGCTAGCTAACCCTTACAATAATTTGAAAACTAAAGATAGATGTTTACAATGCTCATTCTCATCCTTACTAAAAATTAATTTATCATCAAAGAAAATAATCATAAAATATTGATTCCTCAAAAATATATGATTCATCATACGATTGAATGTAGTTGTGTATTGGTCAAACCAAAAGGTATAATTAGAAATTCATAATGACTAAAATGAGTTTTAAATGCAGTTTTAAAAATGTTAGGTGTATCCAAATGTACTTGATGATATTCAGTTTTGAGATCTATCTTGCTAAAAGGAGATAGTCAATACGATTAAAGTAGAGTTAGAGTTATTCATGGCAACCATTGAGAAAGTGCATTTCTTGGCACAGGAAAAATCCTATTGTCAACTCATGGATAGTGGATAGTGGCATCTCTCGTCACATAATCAACAAAAAAGGTTTATATAGTTTTATGCAACCTTTATAAGAATCTATCATTGTGATGGTTAAAATCAATGCAAAATGCTTCATAAATGATATATATATTATTTTATTTATTATTATAAATGGTGAAGTAAAAAAGCTTTTAAATATGTTGTATGTTCAAGAGATTAAGAGAATTTTGTTATTAGCTTTTTTTATAATTGATCTTGGCCATAAAGTGAGATTTATCAAGGCAAGTGCACATATTAAAATTGTTGGAAAATGAGAGAGAAAAAATTAACATATATGAGTTGTTACAACCACCACTAGTGTGGGTATATGTAAACTTTCATATCAAAGATTTGGTTATATTGAATTCGTAGTGTTAAAGAAAATGCATGAGGTATGGTTACTCACCTACGTGTGGTGATTGAAATAAAAGAGCCACGTGAAGCTTGTATGATGGGTAAGTAACAAAGAAAGGTATTGCTACAAGAAAACAAGTACAAAGCGAAGGCTCCTCTAGAGTTAGTGTATATTGATTTGTGTAGTAAAACCTTATATAACTTAGGGGGATATATTTATTTTACATTGATCATCCAATGACTATAGTACAAAGATTTGGGTATATTCCTTTGTGAAAAGGCTCAAGCTTTGATTAGTTTAAAGAATAGCTAAAACTCATTGAGAAGGAAATATGAAAGAAATTTAGAACATTTGGTGGTTGTGAGCTCAACTTAAAGAAATTTGAAGATTTTTGCAAGAGCAAAGGGATTAAATATCAATTGATGACGCCTCATACATCTTAGTAGAATGATATTGTTAAATGTCAAAATTATACCATTGTCAAAATGGCAAGGTGCATGCTTAAGGGCAAGGGGTTGCTTAGCTAGTTTTAGGCCAAAATTGTTAGTACTACAATCTATATTCTCAATCAGGGTTACACAAAGGATCTTCACTATAAACATATCCTAAGAGCTATATCTATTCTCAAGGAGGAGGGAGCATAATCTTTAGATGATGATGAGAAAGCTCGCCAACCTAAAATTATACCACTGAAAAAGCCATTGCTGTGATAGATAAAGCAGCTCTAGGATCACAATAATCTATGCTACATGGTCAATATGACAATGATGGGTGATTGAGACTATAAGAGAAGTAAATGAGCCAATAGACTTGGAAGAAGCACTTACTGATTTAATGTGGAGATGATCTATGCAAGATAAGTATGACAATATAATGAAGAATGATACTTGGGAGCTAGTAGATTAACTAGAAAAGAGAAAGGTTATTGGTACCAAGTGGGTCTAGAAGGTTAAAGTATAAGACAAATCGTAGCTTAGAAAAGTATAAAGCCAGACTAGTTACACATGGATTTTTATAGGTTTAAGAGTTTGATTTTCAAAAATCATTCGCTCCAACTATATAATACTTAAGAGTGGCTACTCATAAGAAGTAGCTAGTTTACCAAATGGATGTTAAATAAATGTTCTTGAATGGTGACCCCAAGGAGAAGGTATATATGGCTTAGCCACCAAGTTTTAAGCCCCCCTTGCCTTTTTAAAGTTTAAAGTTCAATATATATGCCTCTGATGCTAACATATATGTTAACAAGGATGATAAAAAGTCTGTTGTGATTGTCCTATATACGGATGACCTTATTACATGTGTCTATCAAGATATAATCCATCAAACTCAAAAGGCTTTGAACTCCAAGTTTGAAATAACAGACTTGGGCTTATTGTCCTATTTTTTAGGGATGAAAGTTTGATAAAAGCCTGATAAAATATTCATCTCTCAAAAGAAGTATGCATGGGATATCATGAAAGCGTTTGGCATGATCGAGTGAAATGAGATAGCTACACCTATGGAGGTCAACGAGAAGTTATCCATTGAGGACACAACAACATTAGCAAATATTGGGAGCTATAAGAGATTGGTTGGCAGTCTCTACTTGTATAATATCAGTTTTGTTATTGGTGTTTTGAGTAGGTTCTCAAACAAACCATGAGGAAGTCATTGGAAAGTTGGAATGCAGGTGCTCAAATAGTTGAAGGGAACTCTTGACTATGATACCATATACAGTTCTAAAAGTTTCACTATGACTAAAATTGATATAAGTGAGAGTGATTCTACGATGTTAGTTTTTGGATATTATTTTCCTTTGGATTTAGGAATCTTAACTTGAATAAGTAAGAAGCAACCAATAGTGGCATTATCTTCTACCGGAGCATAGTACAAGGCAACTTATTTCACTACATGTAAAGTAGTATGGCTAAGGAGGATCGTATCGCATATGGAAATACATGATGGAGATCCAATAGTGCTAAAATGTGATAATCATAGTTGCATCACCATTTCCAAAAATCTAGTATCTTGTATGCATAGCAAACACATTGAAATCTAGCACTAATATATATCTAATTTGATCAAGGATGGGATAGTAGAGCTTATCTATTGTTCAACATAGGAGAATGGAGTAGATATCTTCACTAAAGCTATTATGAAGAACCTATTTCGAGTTCATATTTAGAGACTTGGCATTGGGCTGAGGATGTAGTTCACTTGCGGGGTGGACATTGATGGGGGCTTAGATATACTCAATGTCTATCCTTATAAGGTGCTATCAATAATCCATAGTGCTCAAAGTTGTAAGGTCCCCATTATGAGGAGAAGCCATATATGAGCTCGGGTCCTGACTTGTATGTCAAATAAGGTCTATGTGATCATATGGAAAAAAGGTGACCATTGTGGGTTTAGCCTTTGGGTTGGATAAATTAATAAAGCAGGGAGAAACTCGAGGCACATTACATTGAGTTGTAGTGTTTGGGAGCTATCAAGGACCTCTATTTTGGGGTTTGAGGACCACCGGGTCCCTAGCTGGGGATTCTTAGATGGGCTAGTGGTCCCCTTAAGGAGGGTTCAGGGGTAGTGGCCCTAGCCCAACAATCAAGAGAATATTCCCTAGCTAGGAAAGGTTCGTAATAGGGGGACTGACTAGACTACCTTCCTGGGCTATAAAAGGAAAACCCCTCCTACACCATCATTGATCTATCTTTCACCTAGTCCAGTTTCTTTTAGCTAGCCTTAGCTTTTCACTTATCATCTGTCTAGATTGGCATCTAAGATTCATAGTGGAGGTGCATGGGTAGACAAAGTTATCTATGTATCAATTTGTTTGGAATTAAAAGAAGTTCCAATTCTGTTCATATTGTTGTGTACTCTTTACCTCTTAGTCACATTCTATTTATTGCGGCATGTAATTTTTACATCCCATCACTCTTTCTTTTTCTTGCCATAGTTATATTGTCGCCTTAAAATCACGTTGTTATTGTATTTTAATTCCAACCTATCACCTCCTCCATCATCTTTGCTACTATTGTCTGTTAGGGCTACTCCCTTGTTCAGTCACCTTACAAGCTTCTCAATAGTGGGTCATGCACCATGGAATTCCCCTTTAAAGAATGCATGTTGTTTTGTGCTTTGTAGCAAAGAATTAGTTAGATCATTAATGCGTGCATCGTAAAATATGATAGTCCCTTTGAAGCCCTTTTCCACGAGCTAGCTTGCATACACCAACTTTGCTAAGTTTGTAGTTGGCATATATGAGCTATGTTCTCTACCACTTATACAAAAATAATACAAATGTGTAATAGGATGTGAGAAGAGTATAACAACACATATTAATGTATGGTCTTAAGATAGAGCTCACCCTAACAAAGTGTTGTCTCTAGCATGGATATCAAAGATGTCACCAACTAAGCTAATAATCCATAATGAGAATATTACAATCGGCAATGTTCCGTGAGGCTCACCACGCTCAAATGAATCGCTATTGTGCAGTTGTATCATCTTTTGTTAATGTGTATCTTCACATGTGCACAAAACTTGTGTTCATTTTGGAAATTTGTGTACACATTAGGAGGTGTGTATTTGAAGAATTTTTTCCCAATGAAATAAGTAAGATCTCTCACTTTCTCTCGCATGATGTTCTCTCAATCATTATTAGATACTATGCAAATTTCCCTCCAATTGGCACTTGCCTTGTCTGTTATGAACCCTGAAAAATTAGCTTTGGGATGGCCACACACCATTTCCTCTACAATTCCTCAAAGCTCTTCCACATTGTCTCTACAAGTGTCTCTTTTTACCTCATGTCTATGTGTGCATGATGGATGAATGATCTTGTCATTTTTCTCCTTGAGATCACATAATATACTACATACTTGCACTTGCAGAGCAAAATGAGCTACTATTTGCGATAGAAGTAACCAAGGCTTTTAGACGATCAGATTCATTCCAGTAGCTAGTATATTGGTATTAATTTTCGCTACATGGTAGGAAGTGAGTGCTAACTCATTGAGTTTAGTAAAATAGAATACAAAAGGTAAGAGGCTATCCCATGGTTCTTTTAATAAAGACATTGCAAATAAAATGTGTACTAGATGCCCATGCCACATGATTTGGTAATCTAGTGATGGAGCAACCCAATGTTTATTTAGGCCCGCTAGTTCTCTAATGCACTTGCTTTGATGAACAATGCTAGGAAATACTAGTGACGTTAATGTGGGCTTTATTCAACAATGGCCATCATATTTTTGCATACCCTCCATAGGAAAATGAAGGAATGTAGATGCACTGTGTACCTTAGTTATAAGCTATTTTAATAGTGTTTGACCTTGATTCAACACACAACCAAGGTATCAGAGGCTTGGAACATATTGAGGAGTCAGTATGACGAAATAAAAAATCAAACAAGGATTGAGAAATTGGAGAATCAACTAGCACCAAAGAAGTTTGCTGAAGGAGAGATAGCTAAAGCATTCATCACTTTCAGAACAAGAATTTGCACAACCAGATGGTTGGCACTAAGATACAAAGGATTAGTGAGGAGCTAGCTTGAAGGTGTCTTCGGATTTGTCCACTAAAGTTTCATGGATTGGTAATTGTCCTAAACACTCAGGTGAGACCCCACGCTTTGATGTTTGAGAAATTTTGTGCACTACTAATGGAGAAGGAGTTGAGGCTTAAATATTGAGAATGTAGCAATAGTGGAGATGTTGCACTCTTTGCCAATGTGAAAGGAAAAGGTGGTTCCTCTACCAATTGTGACAAAAAGAAGAAGGGTGGTAAGAAAAAGTTTCAAGGAGAGTGCTTCTACTGCAAGAAGAAAGGACTTGCAATTGCAGATTGTCATGTGAAGAAGGCAATTGAAAAGAATGGTACATGAAGACTAAAGGGAAGGAGATAGCCAATATGGTTGAAGCAAAGTTGGAGTATTCATGACGATCATTGAGGAAGTGTGTTTCTCGGTGCAAGAGATATCTAACACTAACTCATGGGTATTGGATATGGTGCCTCCCGTCACATGACTAACAATAAATGTTTATACAGTTCTATGAAGCCTCTGCAAGAATCCATCATTGTGATGATTGGAAATGATGCAAAATGCCCTGGTGAGGATATATGTACTATTTCCTTTGTTATTGCAAATGGTGAACTCAAGAATCTTTCAATGCATTGTATGTTCTAGAGATTAAGAGAAATATGCTATCAATTTGCTTCTATAATTGATCTCGGCCATGAGATGAGGTTCACTAAGATAGGTGTAGAAATTATCAATAGTGCTGGCAAACAAGAAAGGAGGAACAATTTGTATAAGCTAAGTGCTCTTATAGCCACCATTGGTGTGGGGACAAGTAAACTTTGGCACATAAGATTTAGTCACATTGATTTTGTAGTATTGAAGGAGATGCATAAGCAAGGTATGGTTGCTCACCTACCTATAGTAATTGAAATGAAGGAACCATGTGAAGCTTGTATGATGGGCAAGCAACAGAGAAAGGCATTTCCACAAGAAAGTAAGAACAAAGTGAAGGCTCCTGTAGAGTTGGTGCATGCTGACCTGTGCAATAAAATGCCTACAAAATCTTTGGGAGCATCTTATTTTATGTTGATCTTTGATGACTACAATGGGAAGATGTGGGTGCACTTCCTTCGTGATAAGGCTCAGGCTTTTGGTGAGTTTAAAGAATGGCTAAAACTTATTGAGAATAAAACATGGCAAAGTGTGAATAAGTTTAGAATAGATAGTGGTGGTGAGTTCAACTCAAAGGAGTTTGAAGACTTTTGTAGGAGGCTACAAATATATAGAACTTATTAGTAGCTTTTAATGTTGTAGACGATGGTGGAGCCATTGTGTGTGTGTGTGTGTGAGAGAGAGAGAGAGAGAGAGAGAGAGAGAGAGAGAGAGAGAGAGGTGATCTAAGGGTGTACCCACCCTCTAGGGTGGGGGGTCCTCTTTAGCTATTGCGTCGACAATAATATAAGACATCAAGGAGGAAGGGCCTTATTTAACCGCTTTGAGTTATTGGGGCATTAGCTGCATGATGTTAGAGAATGAGATGAGATTGAGAGAATGCATGTTAGAGAATGAGATGAGATTGAGAGAGAGGGATAGAGAGAGAGAGAGCAATAGGGGAGCAAGGGTGTTGGAATTTCTTTTTGCCAAAAAGGGAGATGTTGGCAACCTCCTTTTTGCAAGAAAAATTCCAACACCCCTCACACCTCTCTCTCTCTCTCTCTCTCTCTCTCTCCCAAAACGGGGACTCTAGCCACCCCCTTTTTGGCAAAAACAAATTTCAACACACACACACACACACACATTCTCTCTCTCTCTCTCTCTCTCTCTCTCTCTCTCTCTCTCTCTCTCTCTCTCTCTCTCTCCCTTTTTCTTCTTTCTCCTCCTCTTCGTACCTCCCTCCCTCCCTCCCTCCCTCCTTCCCTTCCTCCCTGCCCCTCTCTCTCTCTCTCTCTCTCTTTGTGTCATGAATGCAATATTGTTTTACAATATGAAAAAAATACTACAGCATATTGCTATTATATTATTACTATTATTAAAAATATTAATTTATTATAATGATAATATTTCTATATTATTAAATAATAATAATAATAACAATATAGTAATATTATAATGATAGTAATATAATAACACGTAATAATATACTAGTTAATTGTAAAGAAGGAGAAATATAAATACTCTTGGAAAATATAAAAAATATCAACTACAATACTCTTTAATCTTCAATTTCTTTTCCTTCCGCTTTCATGGCTTCACCTACCTTCTCTCTCCTCCTTGTTGGTAGTCTCTCTCTTGTTCTCTTTTGTTAATATTTCTCTCATTCACTCTCTCCTCTCAACCTCTTTCATCACAATCGATATTAGAGCCTCGGTCTTTGGTCCATTCTTCTTTCGCTTCTCTCATATGTAGATACATTTTACAAAAAAAAAACCCTGGCCATACAAGTACAACATATACATTAATTATAAGAAGCTTTAATGGAGTATCACATGGTGCTAAGCAACTTTCTTGGAGATTCCACAGGAGCATGGCCAAGTTGTAGGTACTTAGATCATTTCTACTAGCTAATTTTAGGGGTTCGTGGTTGAAGAAGGCCTATTTCCAAAAGAGACCACCCATCCTCATTCATAGCCAACTAGCTTGCTAATGTGGATTCAATAGCTTCTTGTGTTTCTAAAATGGAATCCAGGTTTCCTTTGTTTGGTGGCCCCCACAGGTGTGCTAGAATTAGTCTCAAAGACGATACAAATATGGTTTCTGTAGTCAAACAAACTCCTAATCTAGACACATCCACATGAACTGGTCTGATCATTCTTAGAAAGTGCTTAATGCACATCTACTTCAATCATAGCTGCCTCCCTATACTTCTATGTACCTCGAACAACTTTGATAGCTACAATCTCCTTAGCCTCATAGTCACAACACTCAAAGACATGACCAAAAATGCATTCTCTCATCTTGCTCAATATTTCATAATGAAGATTTAGATTTTGACAAAAACCAGAGATAACCATGTTCATTATGACCATGACAGGGTGCATCGGTAACATTCCTAGTCAATGCATCATTCTTGTGAGTAGTAAGATGTGATGCTAGAGAAATTCCAACTCTCATAGTGTTTTGATTTGCAAGAACCACATTTTGGGCTACATTTTGAGCCAACAAAAGTTGGGATGTAATCTGTAGTTACAAGTGAGTGACAACCTCTTTTGAATGGGAAAGCTCAACATGTTTCTCACTCTTCTCTAGCGAGGAGACACATGCTAAGCTAGTGTTGGGCTCAAACAGTAGAGGGTGCATAATTGTGAGACACCTTGTTGGACATTGCTACTTTCCGAGCTTTCTTGGTCATAATGCTGCATGTGCCACAAATGTGAGCTTTATAAAGATTGTCCTACTATAGAAATGACAACACAAAGGTTTCCTTGCAATGCGACTTCAATTCCTTGTAGAACTAAGCTCCCGAAGATGCCAATGAGAAGATTCAATGGTCTAATCATCTGAAGATAACAACTCGGTAAAATTTCTATGTGGTTTAAACACTATATTAGGGAATTTGGGAATTTCCATGCACTTTGGGAACCCCCAATACCTTTATTATTTGACCACATGGTTAAATCTTTTTGTCTTACTTAAAAAGTGGAGTCTACCCTAAATACTATATAAGCTATCTTCCCAAATCCTACTTTCAAATATGGATCAAGATTTAGCCACGTGGTCAAATATTTATCACTTATTTGAAATTGGGACTTGGGAAATTTCCGAATTCTCTAATATGTTTATTTTTTGCTGAATACACATATTTTGGTTTTGGCGATATGGTAGCAAAAGCGCACATGTATGCCTCTCTGCATGCATTCAGGGCGAATTTAAAGCCTACACATGGCACATTCTTGTGATTAGGCTTTGCATTATAAGCCACATCTCTTCATAGGACTCTTGGGGCAATGAATTGTCAAGGACTCTAGATTTTCCATTGATGATACTTATATTTAGTCTGGAATATTGTGACATCTATATTATAGCACAAAATAAGCCAAGCAAACATTAATTGGTAGTATCAAAAAGGCCTTCCACAAAGAATAGTGCTATCTTGTAAATTTTTGGGATGCAAAAGTCACACCATTTTTGGCTTTGAAACAAATGCAAAAAACCCTAAAAATGATGGGAAATTAGTCGAATTTGCATTCTTCTTAGGCCCCAAAGTGTTCTCAAATGGGAAGGGTTTTAGGAGAGCTCATTTATATAAAAATGGTAATTTAATGGACGTTCCCTCCTCCTTGATGATGACTTTGAACTCCTTGTATCATCATAATCCTAGAACAAGGCATCATCATCATCATCAAAACAATTCTTCGACTTTGAGATGTTAGGGTACACCTTTGATGCACTTTGATGTCTCACTTGAGGAAAGAGCTGAGAAGGAAATGGCAAAGGTGGTCTCTGCCAGGTCATTGCATTGTTATTAGAAGCCACACGATTGGGAAAGTTTGGCATACTAGCATGTATGTCTTGGTGAGTTGCTCTTGGTGATTCATCATTTCTGGTTATCTTCTCAATATCTTGGAATTCGTTTAAAGATTTTACAATCTATGCTTTCTTGTTGGCATCCACTGACCATGCAGGCAGTGAAGGAGAGTTTGACAAAAAACCACTTAATGAGGGAGTTGGGGTACTAAGTATCACCTCTTTACCATCCTCTTCTCCAAAATGCTACAATGAGAGGGCCTTTTCAATGGCAGAGCATTGCTATCACCATCATAAATTGCTAAGACATCATCACTAGCTTGCCTTGCAAAACTCAATGTGGTGCTACTAGCAATTAGAGAGGATGCATTCTCACATTCTCTTATAAAGATCATAGCAGTTTGGCTATATCCTTGCTTGAAACCATTTCAAAGTAGATGGCATGCTGCTTAATGCTTGCAAAGGATGCCAAATCAAGATGCATAATAGTATAGATGTCTTTTGGTCCGGACAGACTTAATTGCCTCCTTTGAATCAGTGCCTTCAAACACTCATTGGCTTCTACACAATGTGCTTGTACTTTACTATGCTTAGTCCTTGAAAGTGGTGTTTTGTCAGAATATCTCCACCTAATTGAAAAGAAAGAGATTGAGCCTCTTCTGAATATCTATGTACAGCTATGGTGTATCAAGTTGACCAACTTTTTCTTCCAACACACCTCCTTGCATCTCACCATGACTTGTCCTTGATTGTGAAATTTAAATCAACCAATTCTCCTCCTTCTTTCTCCAAATGTGTTAGTGAGGAATTTGCAATGGTTTTAGAGGCATGCATTTGAGTTAAGGTTTGACCATTACATTCTTCAATTGAGCTTCCTACAAACCTACTATGGTGGAAATCAAGGCAACATGGCATTTTTTATGAAATTTGAGTTCTCACATGCTCTATTTAGACGTCACAAGTACCAAACAGTGTCATTCATTGTCTAACATGTTTCTCAAGGTTCTATAGGTGAAAAATAGTGACTACAAGTCAAGAGAAGGGCGAAAGAGGGCTTGAACAAGTTGTTTTGTTATGGACAAATATAGAAAATTTGCTATAGAAATTTGCAAGCACATTCAAATATAAAATTGAAGCATCTAATTCAAGGGGGGACATCATTCCCTTCGTCTAGAGCAAAAAATCATGCCATTTGGACACATACTTCTCAAGTTATTGCTGAAACAATGGTTGTGGAACATAGGGACATCATGGTTGATGTAAGAATATAAGGGGATTGTCTTATGCATCTGAAGGAAGGGATTGATCAATTTGGTCATAACATGGAGTCCAAGATTGACATATTAACTAACATTGTCACTTCATTCAATGACCAATCTACTCATGTATCTGTCTTTTATGTTTCAAATCCCACTCTCAATGAGCTTTCTATTCATGGTTTTGAAGATCACTATTCTGGACAACAATCACATATCTTATGTACACTCTTTTGGACAATTATCTTGTGTACCTTCATGATATAGATAGCATCATGATGAGTACCTATATGATGATCATGGTTTTGGAAAATGTGTATGTTATGAACCTTGTTTTGATGGTGGTCAATGCTCAGATGTATTTCGTTAGTAGCATATTTACCATGGGCATCATGTTAATGATTATGCTTGTGAGGACATTTACTCACAAGGACGTCCTATGGACAACATTTTCACGATAATGTGTATGCGGATTCATTTCATTGGCCAATGTCAAGTTGAAAACCATGATTGTTTTTATGAGCAATCCTATTCGAATGGAGATCATGCGACTTCCTTTTAGCCACATCCCAATGCGTTTGAATAACATGTTTATATGGGCCAAACAAATGCAATTTCATTGACTTCAAAAGAACCTCAATGGTCTTGATATGTTGCTGGTGCGCAATACCTCTCTTGGTAAGTGCCATAGTAGCACCTTCAAAGGGAATCCATGCATGGAAAGTTTGTTGGCACATTACAAGAAAATGCAATGACTTCTTTAGTCAACATTCTTGGTGGTATGTTTGTTGTAATCATAAGTATTATAAAGGAAATTTATTTCAGCAAGCCAAACGCCCAAATGGCTAATCTAATTGGTGTACTTGCATATGCACTTATGCTTTTTTATGATACCATGATGGCAGTAGAAGTGGTAGCTGCAGTTCATGAAAGGGCACATGAGCCCATGCTAATAATCAAGGACCTTGCTTTACAATTAGTACTTTAGGATGACACCATGGATCACTTCTATGACACATCGGATGTATTGGATCACAATTATCCATTTGACCCCGATGAAAGTGTAGAGACCCATGCTTGCATATGGATGACCTCTACACCCCCTGATGCCTACCATATACAGGTTATCCATTTGATCTCGGGGGAAGGAATGGATTACCTAAATCAAAATTCCTTAACACAATTTCTCTATCTAAGAGAGCTAGTGTTGCTTAAGGACTAGGTAAATTTGGCCCCTATTTTAACATAGTCAACCCCTGAGAGTTATTTGTTTGGGAACAATTTTAACCTTGTTCTTTTTATAGCCAAACGAAACTTACCTACTTGAAGTACTCAAAGAAAGCTTTGTTTTAACATGTGGCATGTCTCAATTGGAGCAAGATATGACAAGTTATGGTTGATTCTTTTGCATAGAGTCTGAGCACATATTATGCAGTCCATTGTTTGGGGGAGCTTTGTTTTGGAGTAGTCTTTACCATGCCCTTTCTACCACCAAATGAAACTTACATAAACTCAAACTACTCCATGAAATCTTAGCTTTGACAAGCGATATGTCTCATTTGGAGTAGCTCGTGAAAAGTTATGGGGCTAATTATTTATAACAGGGTTTGAGAAGACAACATGCTATCCATAGGTTATAGTTGTCTAGTACTCAAGGATTACTGGCCAAACTTTCCACTCAACGCATTTCAATGGATGTATATATCATACCAATGGTCAAAGCCTCTCTTGTCAATCCAATAATTACCACTTTTAATACTAAAACAAAGCACTACTTTGTCAATCCCACACTTCCAACCTTGTAATAAGTCCCAATTTCGATGTTTGAGGACAAAAAATTTTAGGTGGGGATGAAATATAAATACCCAAGAAAAATAGGGGAAAATACCGACTACACCTACCAGGTATATAAGATGTATGGGGTTTCATTTTTGCATCATCAGTTAATACGAATACCCTTTCATCTTCACCTTCTTTTGTCAAGTCTTCCCCTATCTTCTCTCTCCTCTTCTTGGCAATCTCTCTCTTTTTCTTGTCTTTCTATCTCGATTACACCTACCAGGTATATAAGATGTATGGGGTTTCATTTTTGCATCATCAGTTAATACAAATACCCTTTCATCTTCACCTTCTTTTGTCAAGTCTTCCCCTACCTTCTCTCTCCTCTTCTTGGCAATCTCTCTCTTTTTCTTGTCTTTCTATCTCTTATGCTAAACTTTTCCTCCTTTTCTTTCTCTATTTCTCTATTTCTCTATTTCTCTATTTCTCTCTCTCTCTCTCTCTCTCTCTCTCTCTCTCTCTCTCTCTCTCTCTCTCTCTCTCTCTCTCTCTCTCTCTCTCTCTCTCTCTCTCTCTCTCTCTCTCTCTCTCTCTCTCTCTCTCTCTCTCTCCCCTCTTAGCCTCTTCATTACAATAATATTACTATCATATTATTATGATTACTTTTAGTAATAGTAGTGATACTAACTATAATATGTTAACATATTATAATAATATTGTGATGATAATATTTTTATTAATATTAATATATTAAAATATTACAAATATTGTGCATCATAATATTAATATAATACTATGTATACTTATCATTACACACATTACATGATATTATTATTAGCACGTATTATATAATATTGGTATATATAGTATACTAACATATTGTAATACCATTACATATAATGATATTGATATATTATAATTCATCAACATAGATAAAAAAAGCAAGCAAGCAAGAAGAAGAAAGATAGAGAAGAATACAATTGGCAAAGAAGAAGATAGCTACTAGCAAATGAGAGAGAGAGAGAGAGAGAGAGAGAGAGAGAGAGAGAGAGAGAGAGAGAGAGAGAGAGAGAGAGAGAGAGAGAGAGAGAGAGAGAGAGATGTGCATAATAAAGTGAAAAAGACATTAATATATTGGAGAGAATAAGTGGGGAATACTCTAGCAATAGTGGCATGAGTATATAAGATGTAAGACGATTATTTTTTTGATTATCATTTAGTATTAAATAATATTTTTCATCTTTTACCTTCTTATTTATAGCTTTAATGGCTTCCCTGTCTTTCTCTCTCATTTACACTCACTTTCTCTTTCCTCCTATTTTCTTTCTACACTCGACCCTCTCTATTACAAGTGATTTCAAAGTTTAGGTTGTTGATCTATTTGATTTTCTTAGTTTCTCCGTATCCTTTTTTTAATTTCATCTAAAACAATCTGAGATGGCATGTACATCAAATACATGGCAAGGACTTGCAAGCCTTCTACATGTAGTGGTGACTGTCTTTCAAGGCTTTGATAGGAATCTTGGACAAGTTTGGCAGCACTATGGCTAAAATACAACTCTTGGACCAAATTTCAATCATTTTTACAAGCATTTTAAAGAAAGCAGGCCAATTAAGGTTGTACAACCCTAAGTTATGACTACTTTTGAAAGTTAAGGTTTCTCTTTTCCTTCTTTCAAGATTTTAAATAGTTTTCATGGAGGCAACTAGGAGAGATATCTTCTTTCCTTTCAAACGCTAGCCTTCATAGGATAAAGAACTTTATAGCAAGCTTCTCCACTTCATTTTCTACTAAAAGCAACAACCATTGTCAAGTGACTTCAAGCTGTCCTATGATTCTAAAAAGCCCCAAAAATTTTGGTGCGATTTTCAAGCTAATTCAAGCATCATTCCTCAATAGGTTTGCATCAAGATGATCAATAGTAGGCTTAATGTAGTCCCTTCAAAATCCATTAGCAAAATCAAGTATTTTTTTCTCTCTTTCAAACTCTTGTAAACCCTAGCTATGATAGCCATGAAAGCTTAGTTGTAAGCTTTGAACTTCTAGTGATTTCTTGAGGGAAATGTTTCATTTCAGCATATCGAGACTCTTTTTTAGCATGAATTCTTGAAGAACTTGAAGATGTTGGAGCAAGATTGGCAAGACTGTATCAATGAAATCTCCCATTGAATCAAGTTTTGGGGCAAATGAACATAATGTTGTACTTTTTTGTCCCTAATGCTTGGAGATTGCTTCAAGGCTATCAAGGAGTGAAGATTGATCATCTTTCAAGCTATAATGGCTACTCAAAAGTGTTATAAAGCATAGAGCATTCAAGCCTTCTACAACTTCTTGAAATAGGTATTCTTCTTCCATTTTTAATCTCTCTCGCTCGTCCTTTTGCTGAGGGATTAAAGAACTAGAATTCCCATTAAATCACAATTTGATTCATTGTTAGAATTAGCCATTTATTCAAAATAGTGAATTAGAAGCCTCCAACACAAAATATGCAATATCTTTTGATTGTAAGGGCCAAACGGAGTGATTTTTCTTGAATCTATGGTAATAAAGTCCCCAATCCACTTATGGACACTATTTCTTTGTTAGAATACCTTTTATTGAGATTGAAATTGAATTTAGCTATCTGTCCAAAATAATTTAGACACCTATATATTCCATGTTTACACTTGTAAGTACATATATACATGGTTTGGACTATACTAAACTCTAAATAACCCTAAAGTATACTTGTAGGGTACTTGTATGACCTATAATACCGCTCTAAGAGTGGAAAAAAATACCTACAAGCACTTGTATAAGTCTGAACTCTTGCTTTAAATTCATTATTTATTCTTGTTTCACTAGAGACCACTTGTTGTAAAGGGCAAATACCACATGCAATGCCTATATCTATTTGTCATACCCCCTATAAACAACATTAAATGCTCTATTTTGGTTATGTTAAGCTAAAAACACCATGTAAAACCTAAAATGGTGCTGAGTTAAAGTAGGATTATTGTAGTGATGCCAAAATGAGACCCAAATTCACTGCCAATGTACTATCTTCAGTCCTCCATAGCATGGTACCTGTGTGAGGATAAAAATGGCAAGATGGCACCTATATGGGCTTTAAGACTTGGGGGGTGTGAGAATTTTCTCCTCCAGCTAGGTTATGCACCTTTTTGGGATCTTCGTTTATGAAGAAGTGTCACCTTTGTTTTGGCTCACAACTTTCACATCTGATTTTCCTTGTGGGTCTTTTGACATGGTGTAAAGAAGCTAATTCCCGCAATAAACTATACAATTGGAAATACAAGAAAATGGACTAAATTGCCAAGAAACCATAGCCAAGGTGGCTAAGCTAAAATCACGCCACCTATTTTTTGTTGTAGGCAATCCCGTTATGAAATCCATACTAATATTAGTCCACTTCCCATGAGGAATAGGTAGTGGCTAAAGCAAACCATTGGGTAGAAGCGTGGAGCCCTTATTTTGTTGACATGGAAGACATCTATGACATAATCTTTAACATCTCTCCAAATACCCTTCCAATAAAAGCTCTTATGGATATTATCAAATGTTTTGAACAAACCATGTTGTCCCATTAAAGGTGAAGAGTGCATCTCTTGCAAAATGCAGTCTTTGAAAGATGATTGAGTCAAGAATACCCATCCTTGATACCATAAAAGACCATTATATGGACGAGAGGAAGAGGGTGGAAGGATAAGCTAGAGAATGAGAGGAAGAGGGCAAAAGAGTGGAACGGGATGTCCAGGGACAATTAGGGGTGAACATGGGAAAAAGGAGAAAATAGGGCATGCAAACTCCATGGATATTAAATTGAAAAAAAATTCGACCAAAACAAAGGGCTGATAGAAGGAAAAATATTTGTGATGATGTGGCGGACATGCCTGTCACATCAAAATACAGTTTTGACAGGGATAAGACTCGTTTACATGGGAAAAAGGAAAAAAACACACCCAAAATGGGAATAAAAATTAATACAAAAGAATCCAACTGTTGAAAAAAGGAAGAGTGATAACAAAAAATGGTTGCACTAAAGTAACAGATAGGATGGAAAAGGTAGAATGCATTTCCAGGGGCGATAGGGCGTAGTTGCATGGAAAAAATGGTAAAAATATAAACAAAAATAGAATCAAGAATTAGTACAATAAAATTCATGCATCAAAACAGAGTGAAAAAAAAAAAAATGCTAGGGGAAACCTATGGATGGGGCTATCATGTTAGAATGCATTTTTTGTGGCACTAAGGAGCATTCACATGGAAAAATAGGAAAAATGAGCACCAAAACACACGAAAAATTTAATAACATAAAATCGATGGGCCAGAATAGGATGGTAAAAAAGAAAATTTGTACAAGGGAGCAAGTCAAACAAGGCTATTGAATCACAATTGAATTTTGAGGAGATTACGACAGGTTCACATGGAAAAAGAGCCAAAATCACACGCAAGAATACTCAAAAATATGGAAAATTTCATAACGAACAAGTTATGCATCAGAATGATGGGAAGTAAAAAGAAAAAATATCAAGGGAAAGGTGTAGGTTAGCTTGTCACGTCAAATCATTGTTTCAAAGCAAAAAAGATACATTCACATGGAAACACGTTAAATTGAGACAGGACCCAGGGAGGTAGCTTTGTTGATGAAGCATTGATTGAATTGTCAATGGCGATGTATACATCACTCAATCTCGACAGGCACTCATGTTGGAATGATCGATCAGTTGAACGCCCCATGACTTATGTCACTCGATAGATAATAGTTGAAATTCATATCTCACACCCAGTTTAGAAATCGACAAGAGGAATGGTTTAGAGGAAGTATGCTAGTGTGCACAGTTTGATGGTGCATTGGTGCATCCCAACCCATTTGACATAGGTGCAAGGAGGAAGGTCAAGGAGCCTTATCGTGTAGTGCATCAAACAAAATGATGTGTGTAGTGATGGCAAAGAAAGAGGCTTGTCCCGTGTGTACAAAGGGAAACGAGAATGTACATATCTCCAATCGTCATAACGTCTTTCAATCCTCACTTCTCAATTGATAAAGGGAAATCAATAACACTCAGTCCCCCCTCTGTCTCACGCTCTGTTAATGAATATAAAAGGGCAACCGAGTTCCTCACACCCCAGTTTTTAAATTCTTACTGCCACTTATGCAAAGATTGTATGTCTTGTGCACAATTGATGGTGCAATAGTGCATCCCGCTTTGTGCCAACATATAGTGCGAGAAGGAAGGTCAGGGAGCCTTATAGTACCGTGAACAAAAAAAAAATTGCTTTGTCATTAGGCCCCCATCCCGTGCTGTATACAGCACTCCATTCACACATCACACCTCTCTATTGGATATAAAGGACAAAGACTAGTCACTCACCCCACCCTCTATCTCACACTCTATTGATGAATACAAAGGGCAGCCCATACTCACAACCCCATCTAGTTAGGATGAAAGCTCGCATCACTTAAGGGTTTTTGATGAAGATCAGCTTCGTCTGGTTGATGACTTCAACTTATAGCAATTGATGAAGAGGCATATCCAGGGAGGCAGCCAACAAGTCTAGTACTTGGATTGCATGTTGGAAATATCGTCTCTAATGTAGGAGTCAAAAACACTGATGGGGTTGCAAGATTCAACGCACCAAGGGAGGTGGCATTGGAATTGCTTCTAAAAGAGTTCTGCTAATGATTCAACCATTCTGGACTGCGGGGTGTTGCCACGTTTTCCACAACCATCTTCCTATCCAAGGGCATTTGCCACATTTTCTTGGAAAGAGGCCTGTTATGATAGGGAATTTCTTCCTTTTCTCCCATAATAGTTTTGAGTTTTTTTCTTTTTCTTTTTTTCTTTTTTGTTTTTCTTTTCCCTATTCCCGAGGGTATTTCCACCTTTTCCTGAAGAATAGGTCGACATGGCAAGGAACGAAGTCCTTTTCTCCCATGACTGATATATATTTCTTTCTTTGTTTCCTTTATTTTGTTTCAAAAAGAAGAATGGCAAGAGTACTATATATTAGAACTATCCTCACCACCTCTGCGGGATTAGATAAAAAGGAAGCAAAAACAGAATGAGGCCACCTCATCGAGATAAGCAAGAGGACTATCAGGAGAGCAATAGGTAAAGCTTTACCGATCGATGCACAAGGAATGAAACAAATATCGACAATGATCGTCAGGATTCCTAAGGAGGGTAGTACTTATTGAGACGATAGTCATTAATTAGGAAGGAATCATCAAAAGCATTACCTGCTTGCACTTGGACAGAGTCATTAGGGTTGATGGCAAGTACCTTATAGGGTCCCATCCATCATTGTTGAGGCTTGCCTAGAAACTTGCCAAATCTCGAATCATAAGCAAGGAATAAGTCACTCTCCTTAAACTCCTTTTTCTTGATGAAGTTATCATGATAGGCCTTTCTTTGAGCTTATGTGGTTTCCATGCACTGTAAGGCCATCCTGCGAGTCTTATCTAGACATTCCAAGTGCATGAGATGGCATTGCAAGGACTTTTCATCTCCCAAGCATTCTTTGATAGCCATGCACAGAGAGTGTAGCTCTAATTCAACAAGGAACATGTCTTATGTACCATACACCAGCTAGAAAGGGATCTTTCCTATAGTAGCCTTATGGGAAGTTTTGTATGCCTAGAGGGCCTTTGTAAGTCGATCGTCCCAATCACAAAGATATGCAATAATCGTCCTTGTTACGATTGAGTAGAGGATGCGATTGGTAATTTCAACTTGGTCGTTGGCTCTAGGGTAGTAGGGTGTGGACTTACGATGGTGGATCTTATACAGCTCTGTCAATTCTTCCATAATTTTATTGAGAAAGTGAGTACCTCTATCATTAACTAGCTCTAGGGGATTTCCAAAACAGGTGATGATGTTCTTGTATAGGAACGGGGCCATAATGTTGCCATCATCTCGCTTCAAAGCTTTGGCTTTACATCACTTTGTAACATAATTCGTACTATAGACCAAGATATATCTGTTTTGCTTCCTTTTGGTTGGCAAATCAATGGGGGCAACAAAATCAATTCCCCACTTCTTGAATGGCTTTAGGGAAAGAATGGATTGCAGTGGCATAGCGTTGGATTTGGTAGGATTTCCCATTTGTTGACAAGCATCATAACATTTGTAGTAGTGATAGGCATCCTTGTGGAGGGTCAACCACCAATATCCTACAAACAGGCCTTTTGAACTATCACTTCTCCTGCAAAGTGTTCTCCACAGGGCTCCTCATGGCATGCTTTTAGTACTATTCCAATCTCATCTCTTGCTATACATCTGCGTAATACTTCATCTTTGACTTTCTTGTACAGAGCACCACGCACCTAATAAGGTGTAGGGGGTTGACTCCAACATAAGCTTCTTCTTCTCACAACTGGAGATATCAAGAGGATATTATTGCATTACCAAGAGGTTGGCTATGTCTGCGTACCATAGGGTTATAGTTTCAACCAAAAAAAGGGAAGTATCTGGGAGGTCTGGATCATCGTGCTCCTCTTCATTGCTCTGAGGGATTCACAATAGATGATCAACTAGGATATGGGAGTAACCTGGCTCGGTAACCACTTCAAAATCAAACTCATGAAACAAAAGGAGCCATCTCATTATTCTTCCCTTCCCATCTACTTTGTTCATCAAGAAGGATAGAGCCGCATGGTGCACATAGAATTTGAATTTCATCGACAGTAGGTAATGTTGAAACTTCTCCAAGGGTAAACACCATTGCCAAGCACGCAAGCTCTATCACTGTATAGTATCGTTCTCTGTCAATTACTTTTCGGCTTGTATAATAGATAGATTGATTGAACTTTGAGGAGCCTTTTTGGCATAAGATCGTGCCTAAGCCTTCAACTTACGCATTATTTTATGCACATGGAACTCCTTCGTCCAAGTAGGAGGTTGTAGAATGGGTGTTTCAATCAAACATTTTTTTAGAGTGTTGAATGCTTTGTCACACTCAATACTCCACATAAACTTGGCATCTTTCCTTAGGAGCTTGTGCAAGGGGACTACCTTTTTCATAAAGTGTGCAATGAATCTTTCGTAGTATCCCACATGGCCAAGGAATCCCCTCAACTGTTTGAAGTTTGTTGGCACTGTTAAGGCTACAATCTTCTCGATCTTTACAGGGTGTGTTGTTATCCCCTGTGCAGAGACAATGTGGTGGAGAAGAACTCTTGACAAGACTTCGATGAAGCATTCATTAGGGTTGAGAGAGATCCCATACTCTTGACATCTGTCAAAGCACTGTTCTAGGTATCCCCAATGCTCACGGATTAGACTATAGACACAGAAGGCATCTAGGTACACCTCAGTAAAATCATGTAGATGGTTTTGGAATGTTCTAGGTATCCCCAATGCTCACGGATTAGACTATAGACACAGAAGTCATCTAGGTACACCTCAGTAAAATCATGTAGATGGTTTTGAAATGCACCCATCATTACTTATTGTTGGAACGTAGCAACAGCATTACAGAGCCCAAACGGCATCACTGTGTAAGCATAGGCTCCCCATTCTATTGTGAATGTGGTTTTGGATTGATCCTCTTCTGTGATCTGGACTTGATTGTATCCACTGAATCCATCCAAGAGGGAATAGAGCTTGTGGCCTGCCACTATATCCAACAGTTGGTTTGTGAAAGGGATAGGAAAATTATCATTCTTAGTCTTGGAATTCATCTTCTAGAAGTCCACACATATTCATAGCTTTCCATTCTACTTGGGTACTATCACTATGGGAGAAACCCATTCAATATTGGCCACTAGATAGATAAAATTGGCTTTAATGAGCTTCAACAATTTGACTTTCACTAGAGTGCAGTAATTTGGATTCATGTGCCTCTATCTTTGCCTCGTTAGCTTGGCATCAAGCTGAAGGCCGATGTGATATTGACACACCATAGGATCAATCTCCTTTAGATCTTTGTAGATCATGCAAACACTCCAAATTCTCTTTCAGGAGGTCATGCAAGACCAATAGTTTTTCTTTCGGGAGGCTGATTCCCACCTTTAGGTGACATTTTGTACCAGCAGCTTCCACAAACATTAATTGATTTTCACCTTCCACTTCACGGATGAAGGTCCCATGGACTGCTTCTAGGTAGAGATCTGACTCCTTCAAGGGAGTGCTTTTCTCTTCTGATGTTCCACTGGAACCAACTTCCTCTTTCAATGAGGGCTGGGATGACCCCTTAGGATGTTGAAAGGGTATCATGGATGTTTTAGGTTTGGTTTGGAAATTAGTTACTTCTTGGCTCGAGGACTCGTCTTTCGAGGATGCATCCAAGAACATCACAATATAGGAAAATTGTGAGTTTTGTTTGGAATGTTGAATTGGTGGTTGTTGACAAGGTGCATCATCATCTTCTTCTCTTGAGAAGGGTGGATTAGGGCGACAAGAGCCACTACTGAAGGAAGGCTTATTCTACTTAATCCATTTCTTATAGATATTATGCATGTGATGTGACCCATTAGCTAGTCCAAAGGGTACCAGAGTCATTTTGTCTAATAGCATGGGGTATTTTGCTTCTTAGGCTTTTGGAACTTCTTCCTCATCTATGCCTTCTATAAGTAGGATAGATTCTTCCAACTCAATCTCATAGTCTTCCTCTACATGTCATCTTCAGACTCTGTTTCCGCCTCTGTAGGGGAGAGAAGAACAAACTCTTTGTTGTATCCTCTTGTTAACCCTCAGAAGAACAAGGTGGAAATTTTGAAAAATCTAAAGCAGAAGATGAGGCCAAGGAAAAAGTGAAATGGAACATGAAGGCATGCCAATAAAAATCTAGAAATACAAAAGTGCAAGAAAATCCTAAATCAAGAAGAGAGGCACACAAGAAAAAGTGCAAGTCAATACTTTTATGAAAGAGTGCAAGGCGCACCATGATTTATTTTGTAAAAGAGCATTGAGCTCTCACCCGTGCAAATTGTAAATGGTTAGAGGCACGGGTTGAGGCCATGCCAATAGGAAAAGAGAAGGATAAGGGTTGGAGGAATGAGTAGCTTGGATCAAAAAGGGGATGACCACCCAAAAGGGATTTAGGGTTTTGTATATAAAGTTGAAAAGTAAATGAGGAGCTCATTCTTGTGTGTGGCCAAAAGTAGCTTGTATCTTCTTCTTCTCCTTGCTTGCTTGAGCTTGTGCTTGAGAGAGGGAGTGTGAGAGTGTGAGGGGGGGTGAGTGTGTGAGGATGAGAGACCATGGTGGAGAAGCTCTCCATCTTCTCCCCTCTTCTTCTCTTCTCTTGCTCGTGGAAATGGAGCTTGGAGTGTGGAGCTTGAGGATCGAGCTCGCTTGAAGCTTGCATTTGTATTGTGGAGCTAACAGAGTGCTCAAGAGAGGTGGTAACTCAATCAGGCATGGAGGTAAGCTCACTACACTCGTAGAGAGAGATAGCGCATCGGCTATGTGAGAGGTAGCCATTAGTACTTGGGTTAAAATGCTTGAAAGAATAAGCGGTCCGTGGGTCTTGGCGATTGAGCTTGAGCTCGCCTCTATATTTTGGTTCTATTATCAAGACCAACAGATTCAAGCCTTGAGTGCTTGGATGCTCCAAATTAAGTATTGAAGTAGGGTTTTCCCCGAATTGGTGCTTGAGGTAGATAGGTAAGAAGTGAGGGAGTTTGAAGAGGTATTCGATCTCCTTAGAAAGTAAGTTTTTAGTTTTTTGAATTTAGAAAAGTAGGTCAGAGTAGTGTAGGTGTTTGCTTTGTGATTTGGATGCATTAGGGTAGAAAAAACAAAGAAAAAAAAAAGAAAACATGCATTAGGGTTTCTATTGTCATAAAAGGGCAAGAGGGTTTGATTTGTTTGCCAATTTATATTTTGGAGTTTATTTGCTATTCCAAGTATGTACAATCCTTCATTAGGATTTGTTCTTAGATTCTGGAAGTTTGTGTAACCCCTCATAACCAAAATCATTAGAATCGAGTTGATTTTTGTCATCCCTGGAAACTCATCCACAGGAATCGGACACTATTACCCAAAGTCCAATTCCCATAATCGGACGGATTCCCAGAATCATACGGTCCGATTTTCGAACTCAGACCAACCCATCCTATCCCATCAGACATACCCGTCCAATTTTGAAAATCGGACATCCCATAATCGGACACAAAAATCGAACTATCCAAAATTGGACACTTGTCAAATCAGAGGTCTGATTTCTAGAATCAGACCACACAAAAATCGAACCACTCAGATCAACCTAACAAAAATCGGACCACTTGGCGTCCAATCGGCCGATCAGAGCAACCCAAAATCAGACGCCCGATTTTGATAATCGGGAGAGAATTGGACCTCTAAAAATCTGTCAAAATTAGATAGGTGAACTGAATACAAATTTGACACATCTAACCCCTGAAACCAACATACAGACTGTATAGAATTAAAAGTACATTATAGATCTATCACTGGGCTGAAATCTAGAGCAAGTAGTTCAAAACCTAGTCCTTCAAATTGTGCATGGTATTTACCGTAACGGCCTGGGGGGACTACCCCTCGAACCCCCGCAAAGGGGGCTATGTCCCCTTCGCACCTCCCACAAGTAGGTTGGAGAGAAAACACGCATCGTGACATGTCCTCCAAATTAGATCCTAGTGTAGTAATGGCTCTGCACAAGCATAGATTCTAACTTGCAAAACAACAAACCAAAAGCCCATACCCGAACAAAGACAACAAACAGAGACCCTGGAACCTCAATGGGACAATCTAGCCAACAAGGGCAAAAAGGCCACACCACAAAAACATGTATATGTTGCATTCGGACTATATCTAGTCAAAGTGGAATGCAACAACAGCAAGCTACAACTACAAGGATGACTAGACATGACAATCGTGATGATAGATACACCTTGAATGGGCACTGCACAGACTACCCAAGACATCAGTAGAGAATCTGCATCTGGTTGTGCAGTTGAGGACTCAAAGGCATGTATCAAATGGCTTGAACTTATAATCCAAGACCCGAAAGATGAAGACATAGTACTGCCTACTTATCTTAGGGTCACACATCGCAAAAAGAGAGCACATTGTTAATGCTCTCATCAATGAAGGAGTAGATTTTAATATCTTGACCTATGAAGCATGGACTCAACTAGGCCAACCAGACCTCACACCCACTAATGCGACTCTTAATCCTTACAAGGGACACCCATAAGCACTTATAGGGAAGTGCAGAATCCTTGTAACTATTGAAATGGAAAGCTTGCCTATCATATTCCATGTTCCTCCAAATAGTGCAAATTGTGAAAAGAAAGTGTGAGACCGATTATGTAGCACAGAGGGTACACTTGACACTACCATGTGTGAGGATAATCACAACCTTTAGCAAGGGTGACCTCATCAAACCTCAAGGGAAATACAAGGAATGTTCTGGCATACCAGGCAAGCCCAATAACGAGAGCAAGGACTTGTTGAAAGAGTTGATACAAGCACATGTTGAACAAAGAGAACCAGTTAGCAAGGCCATGCTTGAAACAAGAAGGTTAGGAAACAATGCCAAGGATAGCCTTTGGACTTACAAATATCGTAGAAGACCACAAAAGAAGCTCACGCCTTATAGACAAAGGTATCGATGAAGAGCCAGTACAACGACGTGATGGATATTCAAAATGTTGCTACGTGCTCAAGGATATTACACAGGTAACCAATGGATTTGAGTACCAAAACCCCCCTGCTAAACCACCTCTGTCAACTGAAGACCAGATCATATCAAAAGCGAAGAAATGTAGGAGGAAATCTAAACGAAAATCCACATCTTGAGTCAAAAACATTGGAGTAACTGAGCCCCTCACAATTGAAATTAAGAAACCAAACATGACTATTCAAAAGGTAGATTCTCAGTCTAGCATGCTTAACAAGCAGATATCAGATGTAACCATTCCATGTGCACAAAGACCACTAGTGCCCAAGGAGCCTTTGGCTTCCCAAGAGGATAATGAGCACCACATGTGCAACATTCCTCATGATAAGAGTATTTGCTCAACAAAGGGCCAAAAATGCTTCAAAAAATGCACTTTTGTTAATCATAGGATTAAGGAAATGGCCAAAGAGAGTTTGCCATGTGTGCAAGAATATGGTATTATTGCCTCCTTTTTGGAGATAGTAGAGTCCACTTTGTGATTATCTCCTCTCTTTTAGCCAAAATCTCCAAACTTTGACATGTTTTAGTAGTCTCGAAGTCCTTATTTACTTATAAAATCTAGCACAACCAGTTATGATAAAGATGTTGTGAAGTTGATAATGATTTTTTTGAAAGTTGGAAGCTTTTGGCGCCCCCAATATATTTTCATTAGTCTTTTCAGTATTTCTTCTTTGTTCATTCGTCTTTCTCGGTGAGCTTCTTTCTTTACTCATTTGCCTATCTCAATGAGCACTTTTCTCTGTGAATTCTATCTAAGTATGGCATCCAAAAGGCGCCCCATCTCGTTTAATAAACTCCTGCACTGTCTATAGCCAAGGAATAGATAAAAATTGGGAGCCCAAAACCTTTTGCATAAACAATTGGGTGACCATGTAGCCCTCTTGCAAAGGCTCTCACAAGGTCAAAAGAAGAAAACGAGATATAAAACATCACTGGAAAGGGCGTATCATTGCTTTCAAAATTACGCATGAAGGGTGGTTAGTCAAAGTGCAACATGTTTACAATGGCTAAGGATATGCACTTGTCTCCTAACGAACGTGTTTGCCAGCAGACACATTGTAAGTCTTAAGTTGATAACATATATGATTTTTTTTTCATTTAAGCAAGTATTAACATTGAATTCTTGGTTGTAGATATATTTTCATCAACAAGTACTGAATGGCAACCTGTGGAGAGTTTGAGTGAAACTTTCAATGTGATTCATAAGGTGTTTGCTGACATTATATATGCTGATGAGACTGTCAGTTCTTCTGTGAGAGAAGAATTTTTATATATTATGCACAATATGTGGTTCCATCTAAAGAGGATACAGATGGACATATCGAGGATTTGCCATTACCAAGTCTCTCATCTCTAATTTGGGGAGGTTCCTAATAAGGCAACCATGCATAGTTTTAAATTCAAAATATGTCAAGATATTCAAAATTCCATGACAGCTAGAAGGATCTCAAGAAGAATACACTTGTCATGGTTTATCCCCTTACATATCTTTGTGGGCTGCTTCAAAATAGCAAACTTACATAGAACAAAACTATCTTGGCTACGTAGAAATTTTGCAGAAGCAGAATTAGATAAGAAAGCTTTGGAAATCTAGAGAGGTTGACCATAATGGCGACACCATGAGGTATAGTGTATGCCCCCAATCCTTGTCTCTGTGTTATAATATAGCACAACAAACTCTTGCTTTGGGTTTTGATTATAAGAGATACAAGCTTAAACTAGGCATCTAGATTCCCTTGGATTTTGATACAGATTGCACGCCCTTCAATCTTAAGGTGCAAATTATAGAAAATGAGGTAAATATCACTTTCAATTGGAATATTAAAGATGTAAGGGATCCTTGGAGATGCTAGACTGTACATCCATAGAATATAAGTTCACAATAAACAGTAAAATAGTTGGGAAAAGAGTTGAATGCTCTTTCTCTTGTATGAGTTGCTTGCCTCCCACAATTATAAGCTTTAAGCCATAAATATGAAAACATTGATGACATTTACATTTGACAAAAAGCTTTTCATTGAATGAAGAGTTACAAAATTGGTGTAGATATACAAGAATCTTACTTCATTTGCATCTATTTATATTCTTTCAGCTTTGTAACTTCTTCATCACTTTTTGAAAAGATATCTAATCTCCTTGCAGTGGCTTTTTTCTTTGGTTGGTTGAAGAATTTGACTTGGACATGGGGGCCTCTTCTCTTCAGGGAGTCGATGAGGAGATGGATGAGAAAGTGTTGGCATTTTTGTCTTTTTGGAGCTTACTTTACTGGTCTTTCTAGATGACTTTCCTTTTGCCTTACTCTTACTCTTAGTTAAGGATTTAAGTGGAGGAGAGTCGGGGTCGACTGGCGTGATTGCCCTGTCCAAAATTAACTCAATACATCTCTCTCTTATCCAGCATGTGTATGAATCGGGGTAATCTTGGCACTACAAGGAAAGTTGTAATAAGTTGTTAGGGCAATGATAGTTTGTACTTGTAGGGAGTTAAAACAAAGAAATGGAATTATTATAAAGTTTGATGATAATGCAGCAGTTGTGAAAACTGAAAGACATGTTGCTCAAAAACGAATGTGAAAGATACTTACATTAACCCCATCTATCTTGAGAATCTTTGAATCTATTGTCCTACAAACATTTGAAATCACTCTCCATCCATGAGAATACGCATCATTTTACAAGGGCACTTCTTGTAAGAGAAAGCTATATGGTTTTTGAGGATCAACAAGATCATCATATGTGGTGTCCAAAAAGGTAACCACCAACCTGCCAACACTGTAAATGGAAACATGTTACTAAAAAAAGACAATCAAGTAAAATAAAAAATAAACCAAAAAGTGAGGATTATTGTATTCAACACACATTTTTGCTTAACCATGGATACCACTAAGGGAGTTCATAAGGATAATTTCTCTAGTGAGAATATCAATATATATTAAGCTCCAATGTCCTCTGCAAAGTAAAATGTTAGTAAGAAATGCATACTTTAAAGAAGTATACATTAAGTCCTTTGCAAAATTGCATACCTTTCGACATAAGGAAAAATAATATGGTAGTTTGTGATTGGATCAAAGGTTCTAAAAAATAATTATATGTTTGAATGAGATCTTGAAAACAATTCCATTGATAGCAATGGATCAACAATAAATATAGTTTTAGAGATTTCTTGACTGAGAGAAGCAATCAATGCCCTAAAACCGATAGCAAAAACAAAGGAATATGAGTTGCAATGAACAACACTATCATCAAAAAGTCTTACCTTATGCAACAAAAGACTATAGAATCTAGCAATTGAATATCTTTCTTAACAAACATGGATTTGTCCTCAGGGGAAATACTAAGATAGTCTTCTTCTAAAGAAGTGCAAGAGACATTCACAACTATTTTCCCGTATACCTCCCCCATTCTCTTCAGATTGACAAGACCAATGACAATGATTTTCCTCTTGCAAACTTCATCCTCTGACTCTATAATCTCTTGTGATCGTTCTTAATGGGCAGACACTTGTTTGGGGGCGGTCTTTGTAGGGTATAAATGTGTCACCTCCTCAATCACTGGTCGTTTCGCTCCCGTTTCGCTCTCCTAGACAATTTTGGAGGAACGTTAAGGATCTCTAATGCTTTTTTATCAGTAGTGGCCAAGGGCCTCGATACCTTGTCGAACCTATACCTAAACCTATACCTGATTCTGCTAACCATACTAAAGTCTTTGTTCATAAAATCAATAACGAAGTCTTCAACGGCCTCCTAAAGGTAAAGAATGACTGCAAGCTACCTTTTTTTTTGCATACCAACTTTAATGGACACCCTTAATAATCTATAAGAAATATCTTTGACAACTTTGATAAATGTTGTCTTTGGAATCACATGATGTGTAGCTCTTTGTGCCTTCCTTATCTCACTAAAATATTTCTGAACATAATAAAATCTAGACTTTCTCTTTCTCTTAGACTTGGAAGGGTCTTCTTCTCCATGGGCGTAAGAGGGTCTAGGTTTCTCTATCTGTTGAATAGGGGCTCTAAAAGGGAGGCTGGAAACTTGGCTGTTGTAGGGGAGGACTGTACATGATGAAGCTTACTATGGGCAGGAGAAGACATGTCTCTAGACTAGATTGCTTAGATTTCATGGCAGGAGACTAAGGGCAACCAGGGGTAGGTGGGATCTCAAGAGGGAAAGACTGAGGAGTTGATGGCCTTGTCTCTTCCTCACTCTCTTTGCTGTCTATATACACCTTCCTTACAATTTGCTTTGTCCTAGCCACCATGACCTACTGGAAAATAAGTTTAGAACATTTTAAAACCATAAGTAAGAAACCTAAACCCCAAATAGAAACAACAAGTATGACGTGAAAGGAGTAAATCGTGGGTTCGAAATCAAGCTACTCGTGCCATATTTGCAGATGATAGATACGACACGATAGGAGTGAAGCACGCGTTCAAAATCAAGTTACTCGTGTCATATTTGTAGATAACATATGGATGATTGATACAACGCAATAGGAGAAAAGCGCGGGTTGGAAATGAAGCTCCTTGCACAGCATTTGCGGATGACATACGAATGACCGATACGACACGATAGGAGTAAAGTGCTGGTTGAAAATGAAGTACTCGCATCGTATTTGTGAATGGCATACGGATGACCAATACGGCGCAATAGGAGAAAAGTGCAGGTTGAAAATGAAGCTCCTTGCGCCTATTTGTGGATGTCATACAGATGACTGATACGGTGCAATAGGAGTAAAGCGCGGGTTGGAAATGAAGTACTTGCGCCGTATTTGAAGATGACATACGAATGACCGACACGCCACAATAAGAGAAAAGTGCGGGTTGGAAATGAAGCTCCTCGCGCCGTATTTGTGGATGACATATGGATGACCAATACATCGCAATAGAAGTAAAGCACAGGTTGGAAATGAAGTACTCACACCGTATTTGTAGATGATTAATACGGCGTGAATACAGTGAAGTGCAGGTTTAAAAATCACCTACTTACAGCCTATTTGCGGATGACCGATACAAGGTGATGTGACAATCGTTGATCTCGATGTTGTGTATTCGCGCTCCTAGATTCGAAAAGTAAGCCACGTAAGCTGGCATTGATCTTTTATACCTGCAGGATACGCGACACATGTGGCATTATTTTATTGGCTAGTGTTTGTGCAGGCTCCATGTGGCTATCTATGTGGCTTTCCATGTGGCAAACATTTATCGATCTATATAAACAAGTAGTTAGAGATTTATGCTTTTTTTTGCAAATTATCAAGCCTAGCTAGAGTTGAGGTCCACTTTCAATGTTTCATATGTCAATTTGAGCCATTTCGTGTACCCCTTGATACGAAGTGAGGAGGTATTGTTCTTGAGGTCACTTGCCCACTTTTGCGTTGTATCATAGATCTGCAAATACAAAGCGAGGAGGCATTGTTCGTGAGGTCGAGTGCACACTTTCGCACCGTATCGTGCTTTCACTCATGTCTGAACCTAAGGATGTTACAGGCTCCCAAGACTAGGTAACCCCTAATAAGAAAAGAAGAAGATTGTCATCAGGGTCAACAAGGGCTTCTAGTTGTGCTACTTTCTCCCCTAAAATTCCCATAGCTTCCTCCCCTTGTTCAATAGTAGCAAGTGTGGGAATGCCTAGGAAGTCTCTTGTCAAAGGCAAATCACCATTGAGGGTTTCTGGATTGTCTCAAATCATAGAGGTTTCTCCATCAGAAAGGCTCCTAGACTTTCTTCTTCAAAATGGCATGGAGTTATCTTATTACAAAACTGCAAATGATATTTTCAACCTTGACTAGGATATTGACCATGTATTGAACTCATGCAATAAGTTTTTCCTGGAGGAGTTTGCTGAGTTTGAAATTCTTGCATTTTTTGTAGTTGAGAAGGATGCAAAGGAATATGTTCACATACCTATTAGGAGCTCACATTTAGAGAAGGCTTTGTTTTCAAGAAACTGTACATCTTATTCTCTTGACCGGTTTTGTACCTCAGATTTATTTTGTTCTGCTCATTCTAGGAAATGCAGGCTAATGTCCAAAACACCTCCATTCATTATGTATACTCTTGTTAAATATCCTATTAAATTTTATGAACAACAATTAGAGGGTCCAAAATGTTCTAGCTTCTGCCTTTTGGACGAGGTAGCAAATGATAAGGATGCAGAGGAATGTTTGGACAACAATTAGAGGGTCCAAAATGTTCTAGCTTCTACCTTTTGGATGACGTAGCAAATGATAAGGATGCAGAGGAATGTTTGGACCTCGAGTAAGAAGCATATATTGTTGGCAAACTAGATGTTGCCCAATTCAAAGCTGAGACTATTATTGAAGAAAACCATGCAAATGCAAATCTTGTATGTGACTCTTCTTTTTATATTGTTACTTCACTTCCAACTTTCCCTATCAAGGACAAAGAATACATACTGCTAGCAGACATCCAAAGGCTCTTCAATCTTAGGGAGGATTATTGTTTGGCCATCATTGCAGAGGCTTCTGATGCTGCAAATGGCATTGTTAACGTTGAAAATGAATCGAAAGAAGAGTTACTTAAACTTGACACCGAAATTACGGATGACAAGTTTATTGAGGCAGGGGATGCCATTTCTCTTTGTTTTTGTAAGGCAAAGAATACTGAGAAAGAGTATGGGATTACTAAAGATGAGTTCCATGGCCTTCAAGACCGCCGACTTGGACTTTCCCATTTTGGAAGAGAAGAGTCGCAATATGTTAAAGAATTGGAAGATACCAATGAGGCACAATCATCAATTAACATATGGAATCCAACTAAGCTAGAGAATGATGAAAATCAATTGGTACTATTATCTCGAATTCTGTAAGATATACATTAATATGTTTGATTTCAACATTCATTTGACATTTATCCTTTTTTTACAATCGGAGATTAAAGATTTTGATAACTTCTTGGGATGGGGTAAAGGGACAAGAGTTGATATTAGTTCACTAAAAGATGTTGCACTTGGCTATTACTTAGCAAGGATTGATCCACATGTTTTCTTGCATTTCATAACATCTTTCCAGAAGAAGCAACATGGCCTATACTATGTATCAAGGCACTTACAAGGCTACTTGGTTTCTCTAGGTTATAGTACAATGCACACAAGGTGATGTTTTTGGAAAAGACTGTAGCTTCTGCGTTATAGAGGAAATATTCCCGGGGGAGGATGATGTAAAGGCTCCTAAGAGCTAGCTTTGTACTTTTCTTTCTTGAAAAATCCTATGAATTCTTAAGTTGAAGTATTCATTCTTTGAAGCTGTCGTCAATAAAACCAATTGAATAGCTCCTCAAGAGCATTGCTTTTTGTAACTCCTCCTCCATGTCTTGTGCTTCAAAAAAAACTTGTACGTGCTTGATAGTGAGATTTTTTCATGCCTTGGCCGCTATAAGTTGCTAGGGGGCCTTGCTCCTCCACAAAGTAAGGCCCATGGATATGAAGGATATGCTGCAAATTCATAAGAGTAATGATCATTTTATGCCAATGAAAATTTTATCGAAGAAATCTTGGATTAAATATTCTCTCTTACCAAATAAAATGTGATATCTTTTTCTCCCCATGCCTTCTTTATTGCTTGAACAAGATTTGTAATCGAATATTTAAACTCTTCTGGATACGTGTAGGTTTTCGTTTGTTGCTTGAGGAGCTTTAGGAAGACATCGAGGTGTCTCCAAACCTTCATCCTTAGAAATGCAAGTCGTGGTGTGGTTGCAACATTTTTCATCATCCCACATAGCTCTCTCCAATGCTCACCAGTTTTCCTATATGGTTACCTAAAAAATGTCTAGCTTTTGAGCCTCCCATTGAGACATCAGCCAAGACATCTCTTGTTTTTCCTAAAAGTGTTGGATCTTTTCTTAAGTGAACTTGACCTCCATGAAAACCCATTTTGGAGAGTAATACTTCACATTTGTCAATACACTCGTCTGATAAAGACAAAGGCTTAATTGAGTATGCATAGTCGAGATGCAACCTGAGAAGTTTATCAATATTTCTAATCTATGCATGTAAAGTACATATATGAACATTTGTAAGAGGAATTGAAAGAATTGGATCCCATATATTTTCCCTTTTTTTAAAACTTAGATCTATAGAGTCTCTAGTTGGGGATGTTCTTACAGGGCGCAAGTTGCTCCAATCTTTAGACCCAACACTTTCCATACAATAAATACAATGATATTTTGCATTTGTTCCATTACATATTCCAAGCATACATTTGATAGTTTTCAAGTCAGCGCTCATGTGCCATTCCACATTAAAATTGCCAACCCCATCAACAATGAACATTTTTCCTTCACTTTGAGACTTAATAATGTTTGGAATACCTATATGAGTAAACAATCATTTCACTGTTTGATAATTCTCAATTGGTACACCTGAGCTACACCAACCCACCAAATCTCCATCTCAGACTAGATCTTATGCACTGATGCTTGACTCCCACCATTGCTATATTCCAATACCTTGTTCATAATGCAAATGCTGACTCTTTCCATCTTTTGTCCTTTTTGAATCTGTGCTTCATCTAACTTCAAGGCAAACTTCAAAACATCCTGACATTCCTCTAACGTGAGTCTATACATGTGAACCATTGCAATCTGCGCTCTTCTTAAATCAACCCATATATTGTTAAATACATTGTATTCAAAACTAGATTTTATTTTTGTCTTTTCATATGGCATAGATGCTTCAATATGAATGTATTCCCCAAAAACTTGTGGAATCTTACGATTCATGGCAATCCTTGCAACCGATACTCTTAAGGCTCAAGGTAATCCAAATGCAGTTATTCTATTACATTTTAGATTTTTAAACCATAATGTTGAGATAGCCCAATAACCTTTTCAACTAATGCCCACAGTATCACATGTCTCTACAATTTTGTTTGGTTTTACTGTGTCCTTTACCAATTCTTTGAGAGTTGGGCCTCTCAAATCCATATTCTGAGGTGGCCTAAGAATCCTCAAAATATCATTCTTATTCATGGTCTCTTTTAAAAAGTTGATTCTCTCCTCACTCTCTCGAATATTAATACCTGACATGTTAGAGACAAGTTTTTGTGCAAGATTCAATCTTCTTTTATTTACTCTCTCACACAAGCTAGTTATATTTTTTAATGATCTCTTTCTCTATCTAAATCCTTTTGGAGTTTTCTTTTAAGTGTGCTAGCTTATCTTGTAATGACTTATTAGCATTTTCCAAAATGTCAATCTTATTTGTAACCTTAGAAATGCTTGTTTGTGCAATAAATAATGCTTTTCTAATTTCATTCATCTGAGCCATGTATGTGTAAGATGTAAAGTATAACCTTTTACAATAGCCAAGCATCCCATTATAACCTTCCACAACATATCTCACGTAATCATGAATATTAAAAAAATTAGGAGATTTACCTGTTGAAGGATCCTTGGGATAAATATGTCCATCCACCCACAAATCTATATGTTTCTTGAGTTAACATCGTATTAGAGAATTTGGGAATCTCCCAAGTCCCACTTTCAAATAAGGGCTAAAGATTTGGCCATATGGCTAAATCTTAACCCATGATTTAAAGCGTGACTTGGAAAGACAACCTATATAGTAATTAGGGTAGACTCCACTTTCAAGTAATAAGACAAGATTTGACCATGTGGCTAAATATTAACTATATTGGGAATTCCCAAAGTATATGAGAATTCCCAAATTCCCTAATATAGTGTTAGTTCACAATCTGTTGGCCTCCATCTCATCTATTAGTACTCGACGATGTATACTTCTCCAAGATGACTAAATTGGATCTAGTTGGATGGTAAGTTTGTATTTGCATGTGCTCGCATCTATATTACTTATAGAGGTATTACTAAACATTTTAGCATATCAACGATCACAGTGATAAGAAAGTGAGAATAAAGAAGAGAATGGTGAAATAGAATGGAGAAAGAGCGTGTGAAAAGAAGACACGGGAGTGGACAAACTACGATATAGATGGACATTTCTCGAAAATACAAATTCTTCCAAGTTTCAATATAAAAAATGGGCGAAAAGGTGACCCTGACATAAATTAAAGATGAGGGACAATTAATGGCTGAGCTCTTTAATTATTTCAATATTCTCTCATTAATCACATCTAAGCAACCAAATTTAGTGTTTTCATTCTTCCAAAATCTCAACTAATTAGCAACTTAATTGTTTTCTTACAAGTGCCTTTTTTGAAGCGTTTTTTACCCTAATGAAATGGCAGAATCGTCTAACAGCCACAAGCAAATCTTCCAGCCAATGCCCAGTCCACCTAGGAGTCCCAAATCTCCTACATACTCTTTCCCTAAACAGACACAGGAAGCACAATAGCAGTCATCAAGTGAAACTGCTCAATTCCAATCTCTATCTCCATCTAAGCTTCCAAATGTCCAAGGTGAGGGACATGACACGACCTCTAATTCTCAACCTAAGGATATACATGTGAAATTCACCGTGACTAACACAATCTGCACAAGTGAATGCACAAAGGGTAAGAAAAGACATAACCACTTGATAGCCTCCAATTTCTACATCAAAAACGCTAAAAGGATATGACATTGACATCGACAAATCTTTTATGTTATCAAAAAGTATATGCTATATGCATGTTCTTTGTACTTTATTGTCATATCTTATGGTGTCTTGTAAATGCTTGGCTTGGAGCTATAAAAGCCATTGCATATGTCTTCTATATTTAAAAACCTTAGGAATCTTTCCTAGAATGCATGCAACATATAAGGCTCCTACCTTAGTCTTTATTTATGCTCAAAAATATTTGATTTAATAAAGGTTCAAAAGGATGCAATTGGGGTTCTTGGAAAAAAGTGGTTGAGGAGGTTGGAGCACGACAGATTTGTGGTGTCTCTTTAACTTCTTTCTTCCCTCTTTTTCAAAACTCTCTTTTTCCATCTTCCTTCTTGCTCTACGTTTGTGCTACAACTGTGGATTCTTGGTGTGTGAGCTTGAAAGAGGAGCCTCATGATCTTGTTTCTTGATTAGTGTGGATGTGTAGATTTCATGGTGAAGAGCAAAGATCCAAGTATATACTTTGTTGCTCATTACCTTGGTTTTGTGCTTATTCAAGTGCTGGGTGAGAGCCCAGTCACCACTTCTAACCTGCTTAAGGACTTGACACCACAGTCTACCACAGTAGCAAGTCCACTGAACTAGCCGCTCTACTTCCAATCAAGAATCACAACAGTCACACAGCCTTTGGCCGTGAGACAACACCCATTGCAAAATGTGTCATTATAGCAATTCACCTATCGAAGAGATGTTGCAACCAACATCCTTGACACCTCTAGCACTTTCGAAGCACCTAAAGCCTAGGCTTGATGAGAAATCTCTCGAAGATTTGGCCAAAGAGATAGAGCATCTAACCAATGAACCAAAGATGAAGTGCATGATGAAGCTTGATCACAAGCTAACGCCATCACACGTGTATACATCCCACACAAAGCTCATAGTTGAACCCTTGACTTGGGACAAGCAACAACATGTTTGCTCCCGCTATGAAGCTTTTGCTGGAAGAAGTCATAAAGGACGTCTCAAAAGCCACAGCTAGAGAATTGCACTTGATACCCTCACTTTATATTGCTCAATGTGAGACGACGAACAAGGAAAAGCTTGAAGCAATCAAACAGAAAGGAAAAGGACAAGGTAACTTTATGTAGAAATGGTACTCCAACCAAAGTTTGGCAGCCAAAATTGGTCACCAACTAATGATCCTCATCGTTGAGTAAAGGAAAGCCCTTTGGACATCAATACATGATCCCACGTACATTGCCCCAACCTCATTAAGAGTGTTGGCAACCCTCCATGAGGTCTAGCTTTCCACCACTATCCAAAAATATCCCTTGTATGATAAAATTCTTCTAGAAGATGATCTACACATGGCTAGTAGGGTAGGAGTAGGGAGCATGGTACTTGATGTTACTGCATATGTCTTTTGTCTCACTCAAGACTCTGCAATCCTAGATCTCTATGCTTCCCATTAAATACAACCCTAACTTCTTCTGTTGGTTTCATCCAAGCCTGCAGGACAAGAACCCTAAACCATCTCTTGGTTCTACACTAGAGTCACCTGAACCTCCAAAGCAAGAGAAAAACAAATCTAAACACAACACCTACTCTGATAAGAAGCAATGGAGGCATGTTTCAATGGGAAAAGACAAGAGTCTAGAGCAAATTCCCCGACCAAGAGCAACTGCCAATGCAATCAAATGAGAGGCTAAACGGAGGGGAATTAGCTAAAGAGCTAGACTCTCCAAAAAGAGAGGCAGTGGTACCCTCACAACCTAGTGAGGTTGTTCAGTAGGCCACAGCTTTTTTCCATGAGGACACACGAGAGAAAGAATGTTGAGGAAACGTCTCTGAATTTAGCGTTCATTCTGCTACAAAGGAGAAGATATTTAGTTTTGAAGGTATTAAAACTCATCCTTCTGAGGATCGTTGTGGTGCCATCATCATAGTAATGCCAGCTTCTCGTGGTTTCAATAGTGTATATTGTGTGAAGAACACTCTGTCTACCAGCTTCCAATTGGTTGCTAATTGGACAAATAAAAGGTTGTCAATGCACCAACCATCCCATATATCTTACTATTGAGCATCTACGAACAAATTTCAACTATTTTTATTCTTGTTCTCGTGAACTTCAATTGACCACAACTCTTGAAGCTTCTTCACAATTTCCCACTTGATGATGTCTGGAAACTCCTCAATGAATAGTAAATCTTCCATGGATGGTCATTCTTCTTTGTTTCTATACTTCAATTTGCTCCCATACAATTTGCTACCAAGATGCACGTCTATGTTGCTTCAACATGGAGAGGAAATAGTCCACCACATAGAGCGTGCATCAAGATGGTAATATGTTTCTGTCATTGTGGGATGAATTTCTTGTAGAAAGTGTATTTGTTAATGATAATATCCAATTCTTCAGTGGTAGAAGGAACTTTGCAAGCATCCTTTGAATTCTTCTCCTCTCAACAATTCCATTTCCTTCATTTTCTACCTCTTCTAATGCTTATTGATGGCAATTTTCCCCGGTTGCACACCAAAAATATGAAGTCCTAAGAGGAACACTAAGAAAATAGAGAATCTACTGCAAGAAAATCTATCTTATATCATCAACAAATATTTTTTTCATATTTTATTTGATCATAACAAGGAAAAGAACACTAGGAACAAGAAATCTTTACGTAGCTTCATAGAAACAATTCTTCCACGGCTTTAACTTGAACAAAATTGACTATGCTCTTCATATTCTTCATAAAATTCATCAAGATACCACACAGACATAAGAGAATACACCACTTTGAATGGAAATCATCACATACTATTCTTCTTCAAAGGTTCCATAGCTTTCTCTCACAATCTCTCACTCATAGATGCATTATTTTGCATAGATTTTGCTATCATGATCTCTCTCTTGTATAATGAGATAATCAAGAATAATCATTCATAACCCCTCTTTGGCCATGGATATCCCTCCCAAGAGGTATGTCTGATATGAAAGGTCACCAAAGCCACTACAGTGTCCTTTCATGGCTTAATAGTGTCACTATCACTTCAAACTTTACTTTGAGTCTTCAGTAGCTACTTCTTCCACTTCTTTGACCTATTTTAAATTTGTATTTATATCTTTCCAAGGTTAGAAAACTTTCCCAAGCTACACATTCATCCAACATAATAACACTTACAGAGGCATACAGAAAAGAAACAAAACAAAAACAGAAGCTTTATAGAAGCTCAACAAAGGGTTAATAGAAAGTCATCAGAAAGCCTTTAGTTCAACTAAAACCATTCAAAACCATCAAGAATCAATCAATAATCTTCCAAACACTCTCAAACTCCATCAACCATTATTCAGACATCTCATACAGAAGAAAATAGAGCAAAATGTTAGGGGTAAAGGCACCTCCGCCCAACCGCCTGTGTATTACTACAATGACAGTACCCAGCATTGCACATTGCAGGTGGCAAGCGCCCATCACAGTCACTTATTCTTTATTCTTTTAGTGATAGATTGAATAAAGGAAGGCCTGGCCACACATTGTGGTTGTTGGAATTCCCATTTCTTGTATCTCTCTTTCTTGCTCTTGCTCTCTCGCCATAGCTCTCACATGCAAACTTCGATCCTTCTCACCTTTCAACTAGTATCAGAGCTCAGCTTCCCGACTCTTGAGCTTGGCTCATGGCATTCTCAGCTTCCCATCAACTCCCTACTCGCATTGGGTCTCCATCTCGGAAGCCATAGCCAACTCCCTTGAGCTCCCATCACTCCCCGGCTTCCCAAGCTTCCTCTTGGCCTATTAAGGCACCCTCAAGCCCTTCATTCAGAGGTATTCAAGCATTCTTTTAAGGGTTTACTTTAGTTCATACGTTGCAAGAAACAGGACAGCCATTGTTGAGCTTCCCCATGGAGGTTTGAATCTCTCTCTCTCCACTTGGTTTGTTGAGGCTTGTTAAGGCCTATTGTAGGCCACCCTTGGCACCCATTTCAGCCCCCCTTCCACCTCATTAAGCCCACGTGGTTAAGCAACATCTATAGGAGAAAATGCACAAATTTTCATCATGTTCTTGATATCATCCCCACACTTTTCATCTCCAGCTTCTTCCCCAGGCCATTGGGCACTTCAAAAGGGTCTCATTTGATACCTATACACATGCTTGGAGCTTGGTATTGAAGCCTTGAGCACTGACATTGACTTGGGTCTGATTTGGCACTATTTTGGGACTGTCATAATAGTCCACAGGCAGTTTATAATAGTGCTACAGTGACATTTGATGTTTATGCTTGCCCGGCATTGATATTTGATGCTTGGTTGGTCTCGATTGATGCCTATTGATTCGAAGATGCATGCCTATTGATTTGCCACCATTTTGGAGATGATTTTGATACTAAAATATTCAATTTTACACATTGAATCTCTGCTGCACACAATTGGACTGAAGCTATTTAACTCATGCTTGGTTATGCCTATGCTATTCGGGCTATGTTTCGAGCATACATAGTGATGTATTAACATTTGGGGACCGACGAGCTTGGCTTACACTCCGAATCATTGATTGAGCTTGAGCTTGGATTTGGAAAGCATTTGGATGCTCCATCTTTGATGCACTTATGGCATGCTTTGGTCTATGCTTGACCGCCTTGACAGCCATTACGGGTTATGTCACCTATGCATGGTAGTTACATTATTTGGAGCCGCTTGCTACTAGAGCTTTGTCTTGGCTTAACTTTGGACTCCTGGAGCTAATTTGGGCTATTTATTGGCTTGCCAGAGTTTATTTTTGGATGTACTTGATGTCTATGGATGCTACATATGGATGCTCTACCGCCTATATGTTCGGGATGTCTCATTGATGCTTGATCTTGGACACTTGTCTCACTGGTGCTTGTACATGCTTTGTTTGAGCTTTGTTGCTTAATATTTATGGCTTTTGTGCCAGTGGGAGCATCTTTGGATGCTTTATCGACATTGAGCAGATGGATCTTTTGCTATTTGAGCTTTTGAGACTATTTGGGATCTCTTACCTTTGGGATGTTGCATGGTTCATATGTCTTGGTTCATTTTCAATGCTTATGAGTTGACTCTCTGACTTGGATCTTGAGCTATTTAAGCTTTTGAGACTATTTGGGTTCTCTTACCTTTGGGATGATGCATGGTTCATATGTCTTGGTTCATTTTCGATGCTTATGAGTTGACTCTCTGACTTGGATCCCTCTCTTTGTGAGTTGACACCTACTTGTGTCAAGTCTTGGTAGTGGCAAGCACACTTTGCTCCGTTGACTGGGGGGTGTGCCTACTCACTGGAAAATATTTCATGACATGTTTGGGTGTTGGATTCATGCTTATCGATTGTCATATGCCTATGTTATGCCCGAATGATGCTGGTTATGGTATTGGCAGTATATGATTGACTTGGGATCCGCTTCTAGCACAATTAGCTCTCATTTACTGAAATCTTTCATTTATTATAGCAAGCTAAATTCTGCAGATTTTGAGCACTTCTATGAGGGTAATGCTTACTAATTGATGTTATCTTGGTCATATTTGGTGGACAGGTGCTTCTCTTGGTGAAATCCATCCTTTCAGCCAGTTTTAGCAGTGGTTTTAGTGCATTTTCTACTAATTACAACAACCTACAATTTTGCCTTTTTACTTTGATTTGGGATAGTATGGCCGATCATTTGAAAGACACGACTCTCTTTAACATTGCCAAGTTGGATGGTACCAACTATGGGTATTGGAAGTCCCAAATATGACAAGTTTTGGTGAAGAAGTTGTAGATTAAACCCTTGCGTTTCAAGGATGTCAAATCTGAGGATATGGATGATGATGTTTGGATGGAAGTTAATAAGCTATGCAAGTCTACCATTATTTTGTCACTCTCAGAAGAGGTCCATCATAATGTTGTTGAAGATGAGAATTAGAGTGCATGGGATTTATGGGAGAAGATTTAGGAACTCTATGCATTGGCTGAAGCAGTTAATAGATCTTTGCATGAAGGAGGGGACCTCCCTTTCATCTCATTTCAGTCAGTTTCATGCTATCATGAAGAGTCTGTTGTCACAGGGTATTGAGTTCAAAGACAACTTGCACCCGTTGTTTCTGTTTGGCACCTTGCCTGAATCATGGGATGTCTTCCGTACTGCCATATGCACGAACAAGCTTGATGGGCTAAAAATCAAAGATGTTGAGAGTGCTTTATTGACTGAGGAAATCAACAAGAGAAACAATGATGCTTCCCGCTCTTCACATGCATTAACCGTTAGAGGTGGCAAACATGGCATGCATGATAATGATCATAAGGGTAGGGACTCTGAGAAGTCTAGGTCCAAGTCACATGGTCGCAGTAAGTCCCGTGGACAGAAGTCTGATCTTACCTGTCATTATTGTGGGAAAGCAGGACATATTAGGCCACAGTGCCATAAAAGGCGTGATGATAAGCGCAAGGAAAAGGGAAAAGAAAAAGTGCAGGAAAAGTCTTATGAGCACAGTATTGTACCTGCAAAGTCCAGTGTGAAGATAGAAAAGGTTAATGTCATGCAAGCCACTAATTCAAATAATGATTACATACTTGCAGCTTCTTCATGCGATGCCTTACAAACTTCTGATATACATTCTACATATGCGCAATGCTGGCTCTTGGATTTGAGTGCATCCTTTCATGTGACATCTTGTCGAGATTGGTTTCATACCTATCGTACCATGTCTGGTTCTGTGCGTCTTGGTGATGACAGGTCTCTTGACATTGTGGGCATTGGAGATGTTCGGCTAGAGTTTCCTTCTGGCAGTTCTTTTGTTTTGCATGATGTGTGCCATGTACATGCGTTGACTCGCAGCCTTATGTGAGCTAGACAGCTTGATAATGCAAGGTATTTTGTATCTTTTGGAGACTCTGCATGGAAGATTACTCATGTGGCAGGCTTGTACTTGCAAGAGGTGCCAAGTCTGGCAACCTCAATCCCTTACTTGTATCTAGAGCTACATTGGATCATGTTTTGTCTATGGGTTCTATTCCCCATGTATGCCTTTGGCATGCTCGTTTGGAGCATATGTCTCTTAAAGGAATGAAAATGCTCCGTGCTTTGCAGTATCTTCCACCCTTTTGACTCTTTGCATTTTGATTCTTGTGATCATTGTTTGTATGGCAGGTAGACTAGAAATACCCATAAAAAGTTTGGTAAGAAATACATGGGTGAGCCCTTGGCTCTTGTGCACTCAGATGTATTTGGGTCCATGCCCTGTCAATCAATTGGTGGGGCAAAGTACTTTGTTACTTTCATAGATGATTACTCACGTAAGGTTTGGGCTTATCCCATAAAGAGAAAATCCGATATCTTCGACACATTTCATCGTTGGCTTGCATCGGCAGAAAACCAGTCTGGGAAAAGGTTTAAATGCCTAAGATCAGATAATGGGGGTGAGTATGTATCACGTGCTTTTTAGCAGTTTTGTGATGAACGAGGTATTAAGCGTCAGTTAACCACTTACACCCCACCCCAGAATGGTATGGCTGAGCGCATGAATAGGACTATTCTAGAAAGGGTCAGTAGCATGCTTAGCCATGCTGGCTTACCGCATCACTTTTGGGCTGAGGCAGTTACTACTGCAGTGCATCTCATTAACAGGTCGCCTAGCAATGGCATTGACTTTCAGGTTGCAGAGAAGGTATGGGCAGGCAAACCCCCCTCTTATGATCATTTGCATGTCTTTTGCTATGAGGCATTCTGCCATGTGCCCAAGAACAAACACAATAAGCTGGATCCTAAAAGTGTCAAATGCATTTTCATTGGCTATGGAGATGTAGGAGAGATGGGTTACCGTCTATGGGATCTGCAGGCGCGTGGAAAGTGATCCACAACCATGATGTCATCTTTCATGAGGACAAAATGCATATGCAGCCTAAGAAAGTCATTGAGGTACGCAGAGTTATCTTTCAGGAGGAGCCACCTGCTCCTGTTCAGTCCACTCCACTTCCAGCTAGACAATGCGCAGCATCACCTGATGCTCATGGCCTAGATGCTAGACATGATGATGCTAGATAGGATGTTGGTCAGGTAGCAGAGTCTAGATTGAGGTGTTCTACTAGAGATAGATGACCTCCTGACCATTTTGCGCCCTTTATGGATTATGTACTGGCTACAGATGCAGGAGAGCCTCTTACTTATGATGAGGCTATGTGCAGGGGTGATTGTCACTCTTAGGAGAGGGCTATGCAGTCTGAGCTTGACTCACTACATAAGAATCTGACTTGGGATTTGGTTTCCTTGCCTCAGGGTAAGAAGGCTTTGCCATGCAAGTGGGTGTACAAGCTAAAAAGTACCCTTGGACACCCCAAGCTGGCATACAAGGCTCGATTGGTTGCTAAGAGTTTTAACCAAGAGCATGGTGTTGACTTTGATGAAGTCTTTTCTCCTCTGATCAAGATGACCACCCTACGCTTAGTCTTGGCCTTGGTTACACAGCTTGACCTGGACTTGTACTAGATGGATGTCAAGATGACTTTTCTACATGGGGACTTGCATGATGAGATTTACATGGAGCAAATTCTAATTTTATAGACGAACCCCATGTTACTTTCTTTAGAACCAAAAGGTTGAGTACAACGGGACCTTCCAATTCACCTTTTGTTCTAGACCCTCCTATACAAGTCTCTACTCCTGATATTTATTGTAGCTCAGAACATTGTTGGGGCATATTGTTTCTAAAGAAGGCATTGCTATGGATTCAGCTAAATTTTCTAAGATTTTTGCACTTCCACCTCCAACAAACCTTAAGCAATTGCATGGATTTTTGGGGAATCTAAATTATTATCAACAATTCATTTCTGATTTTGCAAAAGTGGCCTTACCTTTGACAAATTTTCTACGAAAGGATACTCCTTTTAATTGGGTTACTGCTTGTCAAGAAGCATTTGAATTTCTTAAGTAAAAGTTAATTGAAGGACCAGTATTGGCACCCCTGGATTGGACGAAAGAATTCCATATTCATGCCGATGCATCTATGTATGCTATAGGAGCTTGTTTTATACCAAGCAGATGATAATAAGGTGGATGATCCAATTTATTACGCAAGTTGTAACTTAAGCGATGCAAAAAGAAATTATACTACCACTGAGAAAGAATGCTTATCAATGGTATTTGCAGTGAAAATTTTTGTCTTTATTTATTAGGGAATAAATTTACCATTTATGTGGATCATGAGGCATTAAAGTATCTACTTAATAAAGCAAAACTTTCGGGATGTGTAATTCTCGTTCATGTCTTGTACCAACCTCTTTGCAGCACAATGAGAAGAAAAATTGGATCCACAGATTCCTCCTTTCTTGCAAACAATTCTTTCTAGATCTATGCTTTCGTAGCTAGTTTCTAGTGTTCAGTCTACTTTGGAGATCTCTATGACCTCTTATCTGTAGACAATCTATACAGGAGTGTACACCTCATTGCAAGACAAAGTGGAATCTTTAACCAGTCATCTTAGCAAGGCTCTGGAGAATCTAGCTTCTAAGAAGGCTGCTTTGAGTGATATCCATAAACAAATGATTGCACCTATAGCTTTGATGGATTCACAGAAAGCCACAATGAGGCCACAATTAAGGAGTTAGAAACCAAAGTTGCCACTATAGAAGAAGAGAACATGTCCTTAACCTAGGAGAAAAATGTAGCTCTTGAGGATATGATAGAATCAGCTCGTAAGCTGGTATATGTGAGGGCCAGTTGCAGCATTCCCAAGAAATTGTAGAGTCATAGAAGAAGCTTATTGAAGAACTTAACTAGAAAGTTGCTACTCTTTCTCTTCCTCCTCCAACCCGAGTGATGTCTTCTATGATGTCTTTTAAGGAAAGAGCTAGATCAGTTACAATAGAAAACTAAACCATGTGATGGGTTCTCTATTAAGATAGAGCGCCTTCAGCAGTGTATGAATAGTGTTTAGGAAGATTTTGTCTACTATGCTGAATTGGTATCACCTCCACTATCCTTCCGGATCAAGTATCATTAGCAATGCTTTGCATTATACATTTCCTTGAGTAATGTGGACTTAGAACCTCTAGAGAATGGGTGGCATAACATGTGGTCTACAGATTTACTCAAAGTAGTGTTTGATAGATTTATTGATGAGTTAATCTCTCATGAGGCCCAGTTATTATCTTTTACGTATCTTCGAGGAGATCTATACATCCCTAATGAGAAATACATGAATCTTTATGTAGGAGATGTGATTTTACGAGCAATCATGTATGTACATTCTGCTGAGATGACTTTGGTCAATGGCTTGAAGAATTATCATTAGCAGACATCGTGGTGTAGAGGCTATTGACCAAAGTCATCTCAGCAAAATGTACATAGATGATGTTCTTAAGCCTCGCCGTCTTTGAATATACATACATTATGTTTTGGATCCAAAATAGCCTCCACTGAGATATCACAATGGTGTAGAGAATACCTCGATATTCTTGATGTCTCATTTTTGTTGATGTATTGCTTTAATGCATCACTAGTCACTCAAAAGATATTCGAAACTTGACAATTAATCCTAATGAGGATGTGATTATTGCTCAAATGGAGTCTTGTATTATTTTGCACAAGCTTTTCCTACTAGGTTTATTATCTTTTTGGAAATTATGTGTTGTTTACAGTTTCTCTAGAATGTGCCTCTACGTTTTGTGGATGAAAATAAGAGTCTCGAACATCTCAAGCTGAGTATGAAGTTCAAGAAAAAAATATCTTCATCCTACATAGCCTGTGGATAATCTCTTAGTAGTTGTATTGATCTTTTTAATGAAAATCTTTCTCTTTGCTCTTCATTTTTTGGGAGCATGTGTCATTTAGACTACATTGTCTTGTGTCTATGTGAGTTTTTTGTATGTTTTATTATGTATATGTGGTGTTTTATCCTTCTTGAAGATGAAGATGGAGCTAATCGAGAAGCTGATTGATGGTAGCTTAACATAATTCTATTTGATGGATGGATGTTTATTGCGAAAGTAACCTCTTATATCCTTTAAAAGTTTATCATGCTTTTCTGTTTCTAAGTTGTGTTAATGGATAAAGGTGTTTTCCTTTTGTTGTAATTGTTTATTAGATGCAGGTTATAAGTTGGGGTCATGCTTGGATGGTGTTTCTTAAAGTTGCTATGGAGCTGAGCTATATTTTAAACTTTTATTCACTTTTTCTAAGGTTATATGGACATTCCCTAATTAATTGTGGGGATATGTTGAGGTTGATATGACTGTGTTTTTGGCTGTTTTTTGTTGAATTTTTTGGCTAATTTGTGGCTGATTTATATGATTATTGATTGATTTAGAAGTGTTTAAGGTTGATTGAATTTGAGAAGCTCATGATGGTTTGTGGTGGAGACATGATGTTTTGATAGTTTCTATTGAGTCTCTATTGAGCATTTGATAATGTCTAATTGGTTCTGTTGAGCTTCTATTTTGTTATGTTTTCCTTCTGTATGAGAGGTTGGAGTGATGATTGATGGATTTTAAGATTGATTGGAAACTTATTGAATGATTTTTATGATTTTGATTGGTTTAAGTTGAGCTGAATGCTTTCTGTTGAGCTTCTGTAGAGCCTCTGTCTCTGTTCTATTTTTGTTATGTATGCCTCCATAAGTATTATGTGGGATGAATATGTAGCTTGGTGGGGAAGTTTTCTAATCTTTTGAAGAGATAAATAAAAGTTCAAAATAGCTCAAAGAAGAAAAAAAGTAGATGTTGAAGACTCAAGTGAAGACTGAAGTGACAGTGACATTGTTGAGCTACGAAAGGACACTGTAGTGACTTTAGTGACCCCTCATATTAGACATATCTCTTGGGAGGGGTATCCACGACCAAAGAGGGATTATGGATTATTATTTTTCATTATTCCAATGTATTATTGAGAGAGAACATATGTGAGAGAGTGTGTGAGAGAGATAGCCAAAATTTTCATGCAAAACAATGTATTTATGAGTGAGAGATCATGAGAGAGATTATAAAGACTATGAAGACATTGAAGATGAATACTATGTGATGATTTCCATTTAAAGTGGAGAATTCATTTGTGTTCTCTTGTTCTTTTGATGAAGAATATGAAGAATGTGTCGAAGTTTTGTTGTGGTAAATCCATGCGAGAACTGTTATATGATGCTACGTGAAGATTCGTGAAGATTGGTGTTGTTTTTCTTCTTGTGGTTGATTCAAATATGAAAAACGTGCTTGTTGATGATACAATAGAGATTTTATTGCAAGTAGATTCTCTATTTTCTTGGTGTTCCTCTCAAGGCTCCAAGACTACGTAAAGAATTGATTTGTGCTCTTCATGTTACGTTTTGAAACATTCCATGTATACTCTCTCATTTTTTGGAAGCATCTTTGCAAACAATACAAATAAGCGAATTGACATTAGAAATGAAGATGGCTAGGGAAAAATCAATAGGGATGGCGAGATCCAAAGTAACATCACAAATGGAGATGTATGGGATTGAATCAACATAAAAAAAGGAGCTAAAGGTGACCAAATCATCATAAAAGAGATACATGAGAGAGGCATATCACCTCCACATTGAGCTTTAAGTGCGAGTATGAGCCATTATGTAAGGAAAAGAAACCATGTCTCATGTCTTCTACATCCAAAGAACTATGTAAGTGATAATGAAAGAGGAATATAGATCTACAAAATGATAAGAACTATATCCAAATAATACTTTGCATAACTACACACCTCTATTCAAGGATATTACATCCTTAGTAGGCTTTGTTGGAGATGGTTATAGTGGCCTCCTAGGATATACACAACATTTGGATGCCATTAACAATGTACATAAGTTAGAGATAGATTTGTTAGAGAAGGAGACTGTTTCTTTGAAGCTACTATTAGAGCAATGTAAGCATGAAGACAATTTTAGAGCTATAGAAACAAAAAGAGATTCATTGAGGAGTAAAGTAATAATATTGGGGGTTTGCAAACCATAAAGAAACGAAGAGATCAATTGAGGCGTAAAGAAACAATGTTGGGGGTTTGCAAACGGTATAGGAAACTTCAAAATATTCAAGATATGAAGTTATGAAGCAATAGCATAAAGAAAAGGATACGCACACTTAAGTAAGTAAGCTATTTGTTACCTTTTCTCCATCTCATAAAGTATCCATAAAGTATCTTATGATAACTAAACTTTTTGATTTTGAATATATAAATATCCTACAATCCAATGAAGAAAAAGGTTCAAGCATCATAGACATCAATTGTACACATTAAAATGTTTCTTAATAAGGTAACTATTAAAGTAATCTTCAAGAGTCCAAAGTATTAAAAGCTTACAAAACAAAAGATCGAGGCCTTCTTAAAAGGGAATTGACTTAGCTTGAGTGATATATTGACCTTGTTGAATGAGGCAAGCATATCCAATAAGAGATGCATAGCTATTTACAAATCTCTTCAATTAAAGATGAAGGAATATAATGTACATTGATTAATTTTGCCAAATCCAATATAAAAGAACGTGAAAACAAGTGAATGAGCAAGTTCTAGAGGTCCTAGAAGCTCCATTTCATATTGAAGATACATATGTGGAGCAATAAGAGAGGTGATGGCTTATAAACAAATACAACAATATGTTTTACAACTTGGAGGCCTTATAGTTATACTCTATTCAATTATTTAAGATAACTCCTTATGAATGTGATGGTGTCCTAAAATTTCTACTCAAGCTTAATGAGTGCCATATTCTGAAGGATATAAAGCTGGAATGGATCACTATTACTCAATCCAACAATTTCAATGAAAAATTCAAAATGGTTTAGTGTCCAATCTAAGAACAATGTATTTCTCTCTAGGGTCCTTTAAGGTGAGCAATATATCTATATTGGAAGTCTACTTATACGAATAGTGTGGTCGTATCACATACTTATAATATGTGTATATTCCATGTTATGTCTGTGAATTTTATGACATTGAATTGGATTTTCTAAAAGATAAGTATATCCCAAATCATTATTGAGCAAAGGGATGGGAGAATCTTGAGCATGGAAGGATGGAAGATTCAAAGTAGAGTGGCATCTAGCAAGTAATCTAAAGATCCTAAAGTGCATTCATAATCTCTTAGAAGGAGCCCATGCATACATTGTATATGTATTGCAAAGGAACTTGGTAGAAATAATTGAAAAAAGGCAACTAATAGGCATCTCAAAGATCCAGATTTTAGAGAATTTTTAGATATTTCCTTGTCTAGAGTCATATCTATACAATACATTGTCTATGTAGAATCATTGAGAAATTTATTTTCTTGTATGTATGTTTTTCTTGAAAAATATGACCTAGGACTATGTAAGTCAACACAATTGCAGTGCTTAAGAAGTCATTGCCAAATATTGGTTTGCAATGTGAAAGCATGAAGATTGAAAAGGACGAGAAAAGGTCAAAGGATGGTCGAGACATACCAAATAAAATTTCCATTGGAGGTGTGAAAGAATGAAGATTATTATCTACACCATTTGTTGATAACCTTGTCAAGTAATACAGTTCAGTGAAAGAATTCAATTTGATAGATTGAAGTGTATCCATAATGTAGTTATTAACCATGCTAACACTCGTGATGAGCATGATCATGCAAGACGAATGTTTAAAAGTGTTCATATATTATTTTTATATGTTGTAACATGTAATTATCAAACTCATATGACTATCAGGTCTTTTAAAAAAACATTGGATGAGTTTAATAGTCAATGGTTAGTATATGGATAGATCAACACACATTAGGGGAGTTTTGAGGTCTCAAAAATGCCTTTTAGGATGTAGAAAGAGAGTGCTCTATATTAATCAAAGCAAAGTCTCTATAACGAAAGTTTTAACTTAAAAAAAATAAAAAATATATTTTTATAAATAGATATAAATACGATAGCACTATAAAGTTTATTATGAGTATATATTTTCATCATCTTGTAATTATGATTATGATATTCTTGACACTAATGATATAAGGTCTCGACTAATTTACATTAATGACATACTTGGGATTGTATGATAGTCACAATTGAAACTAAATTCAAATTACCAAAAAGTTTAGTATTCACATTTTTTTCCTCCCTTGTTTTGATGTTCTCATCTCTTTCCTTCCTTGGTGGTAGCTTGTTTCTCTCTCTCTCCCCTCTCTTTGCCATAGATACAGAAATTCGACCTTCAATAAGGTAATCAAGCTTTGAAATCATATCCATATCAGTGTTTAATTCATTCCAAACAAATGAAAGATAGATTACTACTATTATTAGCAAAGGTAGTTGGATTACCATGCAACAAGTAAAACATAGGAAAAGATATGGATGTGAGAGCTCCTTCATCTCTACTTGAAAGGGTGGAATCAAAGATTTTAGACTTGGAACAAATAAGAAAAAGATAAAAGAGATTTTAGTACAACATGTATTTAATGCATAGAGAGTTTGATTTGGAGCTTGGAGCATCAAGTCTTCCATTGCACAAACTAAATTGTAAGTATCTTATTCTCAATGTTTTTCTTTGATTAAACTTGGAATTATGTTTTATTATGACAAGATTTGTTTTTATGTAGATGTTTATTCTTCTAATCTTAAGGAGTGGTAGCCCATTGAGTCTATTATTGATAGTATTGATATTATGCATGGTTTGACTGGAGAAAAAATATACAAAGGCAAGAGAAACACACAGCTCATAGAGAATGAAATATTTTTTAATGACTATTCTTATATTATCCCTATGCATAATGGACAATAGAAAGCAATATCCTTGCTTTCTTTGCCTTGATTTTATATGCCTTGAGTGGTCTTTATCAAGTCTAGCCATTAGTGAGAGCTATATATATATAATATTTTCTAAGATACAAAAAAAGTAAAACCTAATATCTCAAGTAGGCTAAGCAAGATTACTTTATTTATGCCTATTAATTTGTTTATTGATTTCTTTTTCAATGTTGAGATACGAAGATCAAAGACCATTATGTCAGTCAAGAGGTTGGCATATGATCTTGTTCTACAAATTGTTGATGAGGGGTGGGATACCATGATAGAAGACAATATAACTTGTACAATAGATTAAGACTTTGTTGCTTGCAAATACATGCTTACTACTGAAAATTTCATCCTTAGCTTTTTTTTACAGTAGATGGCATTATGTTGGTAGTAGTCTAGTTGCTTTGGATCATACTCTTGAGGATTTTAGCAAAGATCCTATAATAGATCTTGATGTTTGGCTCAATGAGAACATTATTATGATACTAAAGGTTAGATCATCATATACACCATATCAAGTGAGGTTGGATTTATAGAATGAACATATTGAATTACTATGTTCATTTGCATTCCAACTTAATAATAAATGAGCAAGTTTATATATCAAGTCATACATACATACATACGTACGTACATACATACATACATATATGATTCCACTTCTTCAATGGTAACATTTATGCTAATTATTTTGTAAATATCAAAGAGAAGAGAGAGAAACATACAATGTAAGGACATTAAAGAAAATATCTCTTTACTTCTAATATAAATAAATATTACAATAAATTTATATTTTCTTTCTTCAAGATCTATATATGTGAGGTTTTACAAAACAATACACAAAAGCTATTTCTTTTTGTGAGGAATATCTTATGAAATGCAAATGTAGCTATGTTGTTGACTCTTGCTTGCTTCTAAATTGTGGTTCATATGTTAGGCCTCCAGTTCTTGACATAAAATTTGAATTTGTTATCATGTAACATTGGAATTTTTGTTTTGCCAAGGTATTGAGCATTGGTTGCTTGGATTACATAATTAAAATGAACATAATTATCCATTGTGAGAGACTCTGCATCAATAAGATAATACCTAGTAGTCAAAGTTATCTTAGGAGCATTGGTTTCTTGGATCACATCATTAAATGAATATAATTATCAATTGTGAGAGACTCTACATGGGCTTTGCATGTCTAGAATAGAACTCTATGTAGTCTTTAAGCTTCTCATCAAGATCTCTCAACATCTCTTGAAAATTAAAAGGCACATTGAGCATCTCCCTAATGTACATAAATTTGGATGAGTTTCTTGTCTTTTACAAGGAATCAAAAAGCATGTCATCAGAATTATCCTCAAGATCCTCTTGCTTCATTCCCTCAAGAGATAGCTTTCTGTTTGACATCCTTAAATCTTGCAAAAGTAAAAAATATGCAAAGCATACCCTTAACAAGCAAAAAAATTTGAATAACCAAATTGCATGTATGCTTCTGCTAGCCAAGTGCCAGTCCCATTGCATACTTTTTCGGTTTGGTTTGAGGGTACTCATAATAAAGTTCCAAAAATTAGGTGATAGGGAACTCATAGGATGTGATGGAATGTAAGGGATGGTTATTGTTCATGAGGGAAAGATGGCCATTGTTGTTGAAGAATACTTTAGCTTTACCTTTAGTTCACTTGCATAGAGTTAATCTCTTCAATGGGGTTGTGTATAACTAGTAGTATATAATGATGAGTGGATTGTGCAAGGTAACTAGGAGATGGGTGTAACACCAAAGGTAGGTGCTTTTCATGTTTGTTCCATACTTGATACACTAGTTGGTGTTGAGATGGTTGGTGCAGTGGAATTCAAGGTGACAATTCAATTGAGCAAGCTAGGAATGTCTTGTCCTTGATATGCCCCAAACTTGTGAGGTGGGGGGAAAAAGGCACTAGGAGAGTAGAGATGGAGTTGGTGAGTCAAGCCATCGAGCATCCCTAAGCATGATGATTGCTAGGTGCATTGAATGTGTGTGTACCGATCCTAATTAAACATTTCACTCTCTTTTTATCGATATTTTCTCGTTTTTTATTTTTTCTCTATTTTTAAAATAGAATTTGGATGTCTTACTTCTAATGGAGAGGTGCAACATTCTTGATAGTCAACCCATTCTTAGAATATATTCCTTTTGGGACTCTCGTATTGCTAGGTGATTCTTAGAAGAATAGATGCATGTGATATACACACTTGCCTTTATAGACCATGTCTTCCAAAAGGCGAGGTAGTATGATGGCAATAAGAATGCTTGGAGATGGAATTAAACTATTGTAACACATTGATTCTAGAATTGACAACAAATAAGAGTGGAGCTAGGCCGTCTTTGTACATAGTGGGCCTCTAACTTAGTAATTTGAATAGAAGCTATAATAAGTAGTTGCCACATTTTTTGCTAAAGCTAGCAAAGGATTTCTTTAGATCCCCACATAAGAACAAGTACATTTTCTCTTGATCCTTAGTATGTGCACTAGGAATTTGTGGGAAGTTATATCTACTGTGCTCTATAGGATTGTAGCCATATTAGTGCCTCCTTAGATAAGGACAATAAAGTATGATGTCTCTCTCTTATAGGTAAGAGTAGTAGAATGCAAACAAGCTTTCTCATTTGCCTCTAGGTAGCGTAGTACCAATTAGGTTGCATTCTCCATGCCTTTTGGGGCTTCTTGCTGAGGCAGGACCTTTTGTCCCCCTGGAGCTAACATGCTTTCTTGTAAGCCATGACATCTTGCTACTTTGACCATTTCCTTGCAATGTTGTTAGCATTTTGAACAAAGGTTTGAATGATGTGGATGAGTAGAATTCGTATAATAGATCTATGGGCATGGATGCTCTATCACTTTTTGGGTTTGAGCCCAAAGGACTTTTGATCATCTGATCCATTGAGCACTTGCACATATCTTTGCTTCCTTGAGTAGGCTTTGAGGCTCTCCATCTAATTTCCATGGATCTACATAGTGTGCTAGAAGTATCCTGATTTCTTATGTCTCCCAAGAATTTAGTGGCTCCCTTTTCTAATTCTCGAGAGGAACACTTGATGATCATGGTGTTTGAGAGGACATTGGTGGCCAAAACCCCATTTTATTTAAGGCTTGATTACCATAGCCAACAAGCTAGAAATGTTCAACTAGTCTTTCTTTAGCTTCCATTTTCTTTAACTGTTGATTGCCATAGCCAACAAGCCAAATATGTCCCAATAGTCTTTCTTTAGCCTGCTCATAAATAGGTGCCCTAAGCTTGCAACCAAAGCCATCTTCTGCAAGTACTGGCTAACCCAACTTGTGCTTTTAGCTCTCAAACATTATTTGTGGATGCCATGGAGCTAGAAAGGATTGCATTCATGTAAAGCTTTTGTTGTAGTGACATAATGTGTTTACACATTGCAATTTGTGCTTTATAGTTTCTCTCTTTTCGCAAAGTGCTTACTAAGCCTGAGGCCATATTATTTATAAACCCTTCCTTTGCTCCTCCATGTACTCTTATTGCCTCTTCTTTGACATTCTTTATTGTCCTTGTTAAGGTAGAGTCCAAGATAGCCTCCATGTACTCTTATTGCCTCTTCTTTCACTTCTTTATTATCCTTGTTAAGGTAGAGTCTAAGATAGCCTAAAGCCCTATGAAGGCTATGCTTAACTACTCCCAGACCTAATAGTTCACTTGTACTTGTCTTGCCAAAGGTGGTTGTCTTATCCTTTTCCTATTTTCCCAAAATGGTTAGCTTTTGCCATGGATGATCTAACTTCAACATATTTCCCTTGGAATTCTTCCATTTTGATCACCCTAGCCTTTGCCCCTTATAGCTCCTCAATTCTCTCCTCTAACTATGCTAGTACTTTTAGGAGTTGTTGGGTGGATTACTATACATGCTCATGGTGGGCTGCTCATTCATCATCTAGTTGCACTTGGTTTCCATCATCTTGTTTCAAATAGCCTACATTGTTGCTAGGAGCCATTGAATCTCACTATGAGTAGCTAGTGAAGGAGATTCATCTACTATCTTTTTCTTTCCCTTGATGGAACTCTCTCTTCTCTTGTTCTAGCTAGTTCCATATGTACCTGCTAGGTCAAGAGCTTCTTCCAACATCTCATGTCTCCCTCGAATACAACCACATGGTTGTTAGGATGTCTTCATGCTCCTTAACATAGATAGCTTCTCTTGCTTCTATTTCTTTTCTTGATTCATCCAATGTAGCATAGGAATTTGCTTCTTTAGCTTTGCTCTTAGTGGAGGTCTTCTTCTTGGTTCTTTTCTTATGTTCTTGGTTCATGGCTTCATTCTCCATAGATTGTGCTACTTCTTTTCTTTGCATTTTCTCAAAAATGTTATTTCTCTCTATTCCCCCCTCTTCCCTCAATTCTCCTTATTCTCTTTCTTGTTTTTCACCTTTGTCTTGCTCTTGGTGATCACCTCATGTTGTTCTTCTTGATGGTTGCCCTCATGATGATCTTCTTCATCTTCCTCCTGGTCCAAAGGGAAGTTTGATTTGTCTTATGGTGATTCAATGAATCCCCTTTTAATGGGAAATGGTGATTTTGCTTTATTTGATGGTGATTTAGTGGGAATCACTTTTTGATGGGCAATGGGGCATTTGGTCTATTGTAGCCTTCATTAATGAGCATGGTGAAAGCACTACCAAATGTGAGTGTGCTATCTCTAACTTCAGTTTGATGTTAGTGTTTCATATTTCCCTTTGAGCATTGTCATTTGTACCTTCACTCTAACATCATGGATTAGCTCGATCTAGAGGTCTTTGAGATTTTGCTTTACTATACTTTCAATTAGGATATCTTCCATTAGGCCCCTCAAGTTCCTATAAGCATATGCATTTTGTTTGTTCCATGGCAACATGGTGTCAAAGACTTGAGTGCAAGTACTTATTCTCTGGCTCTAATTAGCAAGACGTCCTAGGTGATGTTTGGTTTTTCTACTAGTGTGTCATATTTACCTCTAAGCATTGTCCTTTGTCCCTTCACTCTAACATCATGGACTAGCTTGATCTAGAGGTCATTGAGATTTTGTTTTACTATATTTCCAATGGGGATATGTTCCACCAGGTCGCTCAAGTTTTGTGTATTCCATGGGAACATGATGTGGAAGACAAGAGTTGTGATGTGTTTGGTCTTTTCTTCTAGCTTTGGTGACAATGTGATGCCATAAGATATTATTTCACTATGAATTTGACTGTTAGCTTCTAATGAATGCTCAATAGGAAATGTCCACAATGTCCTTCATAATGCCCATATGTACAACTTTAGGCCACACTATTCCACCAAAATTTTTGTATTGGATTAAATCTCAACTGCTTTGTTAAGGTTGACCATGGGTTTGACTATTAAATATTTGAAGCATTAGAGTTGAGAGTTGAGTTTGGATTGTTTCTACTACTCCATGATGAAGACAATCTACTTCTCAAACTTAATTTCTCTTATGAGTTTGAAAAATGATCATTTTCTTCCTATCTGCAAAGAGGAAACATGTTTCTCAAGTTCGAGAGTATTATTATATAGAACAAAAATTTAAAAAGTTTGTGAAAAATTTGAGCATCAGTACAGTTGTGTGTTTTACTTCAGACCAATGCTAGCTACCTACCCCCCAATTGAGCAAATTTGCATGCTTCCTAGCATTGAAATTGTTGAAAATTTAAGAGACTCTTTTTCTTAGTGTACATGTATTTTGAAATCAATTGTGTTTTATTTGTATATAGTGACTTAGACTGCATACAAACCATAATACAACTGGATCTTGGGCATCCATCCGTTATACAAATTAGGCTTATCTTAAAGTTCTGCAATAGGGGATCTAGGTTGAATGGATTGCATAGTAATACACATAGATATGTAAGGATGTCTAATAGCACACTAAGTGCTCCAAAGTAATTAGTTAGCTATATGCACCTCCTTTTCATGCAAGACCTTATTGAGCAATAGATGATGTTGAAGCTCTAGTGGAGAGCCAAGTTTCATGCAAAAATTATCAATATATAAAGAAGTGGCTACACTATAAGCGGAGTCATTTTGAAGTGTTTTGATTGCGTGATGCTTGGCATTTGGCAGGAGAGGACTCCTAATGTAGGTGGTTGCAACCCTTTCGAGTGTACCACTCTCTTAGAAGATGACTTTTTGACTTGTCTTTTTGGCTTGACCTTGTTGATTTAAGGCTCCTTCTTGATTATTATGATTTGCACAAGGGATGGAAGGAGTCAAAGTGATTTCTTATCCTTTTTCACCAAGGTCCTTGAAAGTTTATTTAGGACTAAGATGCTTTTTAGAAAGAGTCTGTTTGTGGTCTTCCCACGTGCTATGCCGCCAAAGCAAAACATGATCTCAAGCACATTCTAATTTGCAATGCATGTATCTATCATTTGATATGCTTCTGCTAATATGTTGAATTATCAAGTTGGGAAAATCAATCTTTCATCGTGAGAATTATGTTTTTTGCCATGGAATAGATTGATCTCTAAATGTGACTTGTGGCTTAAGGCGTCTAGAGAATTTTGTATACATTACATTTTTGTGCAACATGGTTATTTCGTCCATTTCTAGTTGACCGATCACACTCGGTGAGGCAGCAGTTACTTGCTACTTTTGCTACTTAGGTGTGAAATCCTAGACTCAAAACAACTCTTGCAGTGACATGTTGTGTAATGTCTATCGAGTTCATCATAGAGTGATTTTGCCACATGTCCGAAGCCATATCCATCGAGGGGACGGCAATCCAAGCAACAACATAGACAAATACATCATCAAACATGGAGAGCAAACCGGTCCATCATTGGCTACACACTTAATGACAGCCTAGACATCTCTCTCTTTCTAAGGATTTTTTAGGATGTTTACCATCCTTATTTTCTAGGCCCATAGCAATTGGGAGCTTTGGACCAAGGGGTCCTTGTATTGTTCAGGTGGAAATGGAGGACTATCCTTATAGTTGGTCAAAGATGTTCTCCATGATAATTGACTGTAGGTGCAAATACCCTTGATTCTCATTTTCTAGCTACTGTGAAGCTCGGTCATGCAGCTACCCACACAAGAGTTTTTTTGGGCCAATGATCATGCATACATTCAATTGGTAATCCATCTTTTTAGACCTAATTTTAGTATGAGCATCAACGTTTCTACACCTTATATAAAGTCCTCCATTCGCAATTGTTTGATGATGATAGAACATATGGTTAAAGATTAGGGAATGGTGAACACATAGTTGTGGTTGCGGTTATATGATGTGTTGCTTATCAATGTAGGTTTGGAGAAGGGGTGTAGCATGATAGTCTATAGACCCCTCTCTTTCTCTCTATGTGAATTTCTGGTGTAGGTACTAAGAAGTTCATGTAGAGCATAACGTGTGTGTTATCTTTACTTTTGGTGTGGAAGTTGACCTTCATGCAATGGAGCCACTCTCTTTCTTTCTAACTAAAATCACAATAGTTTATCCCAAATTGTGACATGACTAGGCTTGCATAGAACCCTTAAAATGCTAAATTGAGATATCTAATTTCCACACGCACACACACAATTGTAGGAACTTATGCCCTCTCTCTTATTTATATGTGAGGTGATGTCAATTTCTTGACAAGGGTAGAAGTGAACAACACACTCACATAACATCAAACGACCAAATTGGCAATGGACTTGGCAAAGAGCCTCAAGTACTGGGTCTATACTTTTGATATTAGCACATAGAACTAGACTTGTTGCACACATATAAAGCTAGCAATAGAGCGATCACACAACAATAAGCTAGTTCCCTATACACCCATTTTGGTGTGATACTTTATTCGAAGAAAACAACCATGATCCAACTTGTCACTATCTTGGATTCCAAATACCAAAAGATATCCTTGTGTTTCCCTCCATCATATCAAAGCACCTCTATGACTCATTATTGTAGCATGTGCTAACATATGCCAAGTCCCCTGGTATGCTGCCTTATGCTAAGATCAATAGATGGAACCTTAGGTGCATGCAATTTGTAGAACAATGCTTGTGTGGTGAAGGGTTGTATGCATAAAAAGGTGGACTTACTACCTATGTGAGGACACTAGTGGTAATTTGGTAGCTGCTTTGCATGGAGTGCCAAAAAAATGTGGGTTTTTTCAAGTTTCTTTTTATTTTGTACTCACCACAAAACATTCTTCAAAATAACCCCACTTGATTTCTCTCTAAGCTTGCATTCTGTGTGTGTGTGTGTGTGTGTGTGTGTGTGTGTGTGTGTGTGCGTGTGTGTGTGTGTGTGTGTGGTAAGAATTGGGAAGATCACTTAAAGAAGAAGAAGCAAGGGGGAGCAATAACTAACTTACAAATCCCACCAGAAATTGAGTGATGTAGAGTGTCAAAAGGTTTCAATATGTATTGTGGACTAATGCAAGCACTATAGATAGGGTCTTGACAATGAAACAAATGCATAAATTCTCAAAAAAAAAACTACATCTGTTTATGTGAGGTTGCATATTAGATTTTCACAAAGAACTATAGATGACTAGAAACATTCATTCCTAGCAACTCTAAGAGACAATCTCAATGCCATTAAGAAACCTAGAAGCTCTAGAGAATTATTTTTAAAGGACACAATTATCATGATGATTATGGATGCTACAACACCAAACATTTTAGTAGCATCAAAAGTTCTAGAAGAGAGATGCATTGCCGCTACATTTGTGTGAATGACAACCATGGGTAAAGGGTGCAATTAGTGACGAGGTCACAAAATTAGTGGTGTCTTTCTGGACAAACAATACTTATGTCTCCCCAATAAAGAGGGCATGTGTCAAAAGTGTGTAGGAAGAAAATGTTTTTCAATACACCCTATGTACTTCTTGAGGAACCCCAAGTTGGTATTATTTTCAACATAAAGTTTTTTATTGGCTTCGTGGTTGATAATAATTCTCAAACGCTTTCCTTATGTCTAGCTTCTTGTATGCAATCAAGACTCTAAGAATGGTGGCCTATAGTGGAATCTACCAATATGGTAGCATATAGGTAGCTAGTTGAATGCTAGCATAAATATAGCCACTTTTATGGCTAAATTCGAGGAACTCCCAATATATTTGTCACCAAGATGGTTGCTCTTTGCTGTAGAGCTTGGATGCTACTATCTTTGTTTCCACTACCTTGCATTGTACTATCACAATAACTACTAGCTTAGTTAGTACCATCTTAGTTACTACCAACTTGGATGCTACTAGCTTACTTTCTATTAGCTTGAATGCTACCATCATGGTAACTAATAGCTTGGTTGCTACTACATAGTTATGGGCTTGGTAGCTAATAGCTTGACAAATGCATGCAGCTGCCATTATGCTGCCATATACCCAAGTAACACAATGTTACCATATGCCATGGAAGCTAGTAGCTTGATAAATACATGTGGATGCCACCATACTAGCATATGGCTTGGTAGCTACTAGCATCTTGAAATATGCATGTGGGTACTCGTATGCTATCATTTTGGTAGGTAATACTACTCTACCGTACAACTTGGTAGCTAATAGCTTGATAGATGCCTAGGGTACCAATATGCTATCATACTAGTAGGTAACACTAGACTACCATACAACTAGGTGGCTAGTAGCTTTATAGATGCTTGGGGATACTACCTAGCAAGCTAAGTCTATGAGGATTTTACAACCTAAGAAAGTCAAACAATCTTTCCCCATGCTCATGTACGAAATTCTCAAGATCTAATTATTACGCAGATCAGATGCAAGACTTGCGCATGGCGCATCATAAAAGTCCTCTCTTACTCTCTTCTCTTATAAAAATTGAAAGCACGAGACATAAAACTTAAAATAGACTTAAAGAAGAGTAAAATAAAATTGAGCCACACAATATTGCAGGGTGCAATTTCTTGCTATACATGGAGTGGGCATCTCCTCCATGCCATATTTATAATATTAAATTGAATCTTGCTTTTCCCAAAGATAGGCCCTTTACAATCACTCTTTTCAAACGAGTTTGAGTTAACTGAATTGATGGTTATAATCAATTGCACAACCCACAACTACTGGGAGCTAGAAAATATTTCTAAAATATCTTCAATATATCTCCTAGAATCTCAAATATCAATAAATATTTACAATGCGTATTAGAATAAATGACAATGTATTTATTTAAATATTTAAATAAAAAAGTCTTTGGAATAAATTACATTTGCCATGTATATCTAATTCATCTTGCTCTACACATCAATTGTCAAAAATTCAAAAAATCATATTACAAAAATAATTCACTAAATAAATATAGCTAGCCATAATAAATTAACTAATAATTGGAATTCCATAAAATAATCAAATCATGTAGATGTTGACACTTGAGATATAAATATTGTGGTATCACCCACATACAACTTCACTCGCGCTCACACCTATAAGTCTCACACCTGAAAAGAATAGGCGTTCCCGTCAACATTCCGCCAAAGATTCACTCTCAGGAACAAGCCCCACATTATCAGAGAACCATTCAACGCAATCGTCCCATCAACGTGTACACAAGGGAGAACTATTGAAGGTACTCATCCCCTTGTGTAGCTGGCACCTGGCAAAATACCCCTAGGGTGGGATAGCAATTGTCCTCAATTGCTAATGGCTAGATGTAGAGTCAATAAATGTGGATAATTATGCAAAGCACGTGCAATCATCCATTGAGCTTCCTCAATATGATGGTGTTGAAATTTGACAAGATAGAGAGGATAAGTATTGCCAGTGCGGATGGTTATATAATCAGTATCAATAATAGATTCAGGAATTAACAGATCATAATCATCTTCAAGCAATGATGGAGAATTATACACAGGATGGACAGATAATGAACCTTTAAATGGATGGAGAAGACTAATATGAAAGGTATTATGAATTTTCCAATGTGTGAAGATTTTTTAATGGTCCATAAAATCTAGGTGCAAGTTTAACATTAGGATTCTTCTCTACACTATGCAATCTACTTTTCTCAATTCACAACCAGACATAATCACCTTCTTTAAAATGCATACCTTGGTATTTCTTAGTAGCTTGCTTAACATAAGATTGCTAGGCTTGAGCAATCAATTGTTGAACTTGTTCAAAAATAGTGGAATGAGTATGTACCCAATCATCAATAGAAGGCAATTTTTCTAACTTAAATGAAATGTTGAGGTTGCAATTCGTGACTATAGATAATTTCAAAAGGTGATTTGTTGGTGGTAGAGTGAGATGTATTATTATAAGAAAATTGTAAATGATGCAAATATTGATCCTATAAGCTAGGTGAATAGATGGTATAGACACAAATTGGTGGTAGAGTGAGGTGTATTATTATAAGAAAATTGTAAGTGATGCAAATATTGATCCTATAAGTCGGGCGAAGAGATAGTATAGGCACAAATTAAATCAAGAATAGTGCTATTAGTAGCTTCAGTTTCACCATTAGTCTCAGGATGAAAGGCTGAACTAAAATCAATTTTAGTACCAAGGTTAGAGAATAAAGCTATCCAAAAATTATTGCAAAAATGAGGATCACGATCAAATACAATATTTTTTAGCAAACCATGATGTACAAAGATATGCTTAAGAAAAAGTTTAGTAGCTTGTGAAGCACTTAAAGTTTTTTTACATGGAATAAAATATGCTTGCTTGGTAAATCTATCAATAATAGTCCAAAGCATATTATTTTGTGAAGAAGTCAGTGGCAAACTATTAATAAAGTCCATTGAGATTTGTTTCCAAGGTGAGTTAGAAATAGACAACCGTATTAGCAAACCATATTACCTACCATGATGTCTTTTAATGTGTTGACAAACAAGACATTTGGAAATAAAGGTGGAAAGAACTTGATTCATATGAGGCCAATAAAAACCTTCTTGTAAATTATGAGGAGTAGAAATGATACCACAATGACCCATATAAGGTGGATGGTGAACTTCTTGGAGAACAAAATGACAAAATGGTTGAGTAACGCACAAACATTTCTCATAAAAGAGGAATCCATTGGCTTTGAGATAAATTCAACCAAGCATCATGAAAATCAGAGCCATGCAAATAAGTACTTTTCATAGCATCTAATGAAGATGTAGAAATGACATAAATATTATTTACAAACGGTTTATGACTTAATGCATTTGCTACAATATTTTTTTAACCAGGCTAATACTGGATTACAAGATGAAAAGATTGAATGAAATATGCCCACTGTATATGCCTATTAGGAATCCATTGGTTTTGAGATAAATTCAACCAAGCATCATGAAGATCATAGTCATGCAAATAAGTATTTTTCATAGCATCTAATGAAGATGTAGAAAGCACATAAATATTATTTACACATAGTCTACAACTTAATGCATTGGTTACAATATTTTCTTTACCAGGCTAATATTGGATTAAAGTATGGAAAGACTGAATGAAAGATATTCATTGTATATGCCTATCAGAAATTTGCATTTGAGAAAGAAGGTGTTTAATAATTTGTTGATTTTCTTAATCATGAAGATCAGAGTCATGCAAATAAGTATTTTTCATAGCATCTAATGAAGATGTAGAAAGCACATAAATATTATTTACACATAGTTTGCGACTTAATGCATTGGTTACAATATTTTCTTTACCAAGCTAATATTGGATTAAAGTATGGAAAGACTGAATGAAAGATATCCATTGTATATGCCTATCAGAAATTTGCAGTTGAGAAAGAAGATGTTTGATAATTTGTTGATTTTTCTTAATCATAAATTTTGAACCCATTAAATAATGTTTCCATATGCGTAATGCATGTACTACAGCTAAAAGTTCCTTGTCATATATACTATACTTAAGTTTAGAATATTTCAATTTACAACTAAAGTATGCAATTGGATGATCATGTTGCATCAATACAACACCAATGCCAGAACCACTAGCATCAATAAAACGACTAGGAAGAATGGTCCATTGAAATTAAGAAGTTGTAACAAAGGTGTGTGAGTTAATGTATACTTTAGTAAATCAAAATATCACTATTGGTTGTTGCCCTAATGAAATACAAGAGCTTTCTTTAATAACACAATTAATGGCAAAGTAAGTAATGAAAAGTTTCTAATAAATTTACGATAAAACTGGCTACACCTAAAAATGAGCAGACTTCATGCACGTTTTTGGATGTATGCCATGTATTAATAGCCTTAATTTTCATGGATCAACTTGAATTTCGCTAGCAAACACAATATGACCTAAGTATTTAATATTTGTTTAAAAGAAAGTACTCTTTTATGGTTAGTAAAAATATGATTTTATTTTAGTAAACTAAAGACTAAAGATATATGATGTTCATGTTCTCTTTTAGTTTTACTAAACACAAGGATATCATCGAAAAAGACAATAACACAATGTTGAAAATTTAAAAATATTCAGTTTATCATTCTATTTTATTAAAGTAGCCAGTGTATTAGTAAGTCCAAAGGGTATTACTAAAAACTCATAATAGCCAAATTGGGTCCTAAAGATAGTTTTGTAAATGTTAGGGATAGTCATGCATACTTGATGATAATCAAACTTAAGGTCAATCTTGCTAAACACAGTAGCACCTTGCAATTTATCTAACATATCATCTACATGAGAAATTGGATATTAAATTTAACAGTAATTTTATTTAGAGCTCTATAGTCTATGCACATTCGATAGGTTTGATTCTTTTTCTTTACTAAAAGAATGGAAGCTCCAAAAAGTGAACTACTAGGTCAAATTAATTTCCTATTTAATAGTTTTTCAAGCTATTTTTAGATTTCTTTTTGTTCTACCTGATTATGGTGATATGCAGCTTTATAGGAGGTTGACTACTAGGTAGTAGGTCAATTTGATGATCCTCGCGTTGCGATAGAGAAAGTTGACATAGCAAATCAAAAGAAAAACAATATGAAAATTTGTCAATAAAATTATATTGTCTTATGGTTAACTTAGAATTAATGGCTTCTACTTCATAAATAATATAAGAAAAGCTTTAGATTGTTTTTGAATGGTACGCTTTGCATGAGTATGGGTAATTAATGGATATAACTCAGTGTATGTTAGTCATTCAAGAAAAAACATTTTACCTTCATGTTGAATATGCATCTAATGCATGTCATCAATATTAGGATTAAATTGATGCCACCAAGATATACCTAAAATTATATTGGCAAATTGTAAGGGTGGTACTATAAAATTGTATTTTTCTCTATAAGGTCCAATGCAAATTTCTAATCCATATACTTCTTTAGTTTCGTTATATCATTGTCCTAAAGATGTAGTCTTAAATTTATAAGTGGATGGAACGGTTTCGAGTTGCAAATTTTTAACTACCTTTTCTGAAACAAAGTCATGCGTACTTCCATCATCATGTAAAATAGTTATTTCATAATTGAGGATTTTACCTTTTATTTTCAATAAAGCATGGATAGAAATTTTACCAATAGCTTCATCATGTGTTGTTAGAGTTTTCTCCCATAAGTGTAGCTTTATTAAAATCAGGCATCGCTTCAAGGTCTTCAGTTGCTTCATCAGCTCCAAGATAATTTAGATGTGCAATTGGCTTTTTCCAATCACAAGTATTGCCCGTAGGACAATGACTCACAATATGGCTAGAACGATTGCATTTGTAACAAATTACATTTTTACATTTGGTATTTGAGATATTTGGATTAACATTTTTAGGTTCAGATGACATTGGCAAAGTAGTAGGCTGATGAGAAATCTTGGGATTAGATTGGCTTACATTATTAAAAAAAATTATCATCCAAGGTCGGCGAATGGACTATTCTTGCCAAATTGAAAATTGGAAGCACAAAAAAAATTAAAACGAGATTTGTTGTTATGCATAGTATTTTCCGTGGAAGCTAGAAGTTGTCGTTGATCTTTAGTTTTTTTCTTTTCGATATCATGTGCCAAATAAATAGCCTTGTTCAATGTATTAGGTTTAAACATGTTGACTTCAGCTTGGAAAAACAGAAGGATAGACATATACTTCCTTTGAAAAGTCAATTCACAAGCTTGACCATTTGAAGTTTTTAGTGTACTGAGGAACGGTCTCTCGCTCTCGTTGCATAAAGACATCCCATTGTTGTTGCACGTGAAGCTCGAATTGAGTAGAAAGAAAATTAGTGAGAACCTTCATATGAAATGTTTCCCACGTAAGAGGACGATCAGTGCTCTTGTATGTGACATCCCACCATAAAGAAGCTTTGTTGATAAAATAATGTGAAGCACACTTGATTTTATCATTTTCAGCATGACTCTCATAATCAAAATATGAGTTGAATTGACTTAGTCAAGAGAGAACCTTACGACCATCTTTAATACCATCGTATCACTACAAGATATAGACCTTATACCGATGTTTAAAGCGACGAAAATACAAACAACAAAATTTGCCCCCGTCATTACAAAAAGCGTCGTTATTGACGACGCCATAGAAACGTCGCTATTGGCGTCGCTATATACGTCGCATTTGCAAGGCAAATAGCAATGCATATAGCGATGCCAATAGCGATGCAACCAATAAATTTACGACGCAAATAGCGATGCATATAGCGACGCGAGCAGTAAATTTGTGACGCAAATAGCGACGCGAGCAGTAAATTTGCGACGCAAATAGCGACGGTAACACGGAAAAAAAACCGAAATCATAAAACTGATACAAATACATGATCGCATAAAAAGCGATTGGTACAATCATGACAAGATATCACTAATACATAGAAAATGTCTACATAGATCAGGCAACTAAAAAATAAAGGTGTGTGAGCTCCAAGGATCCAAGGGCGAGCTAGAAATCCTCATCCCCTGAAAGCTCGTCCCGCCGTAAAGGAGCATCAAACGGATTCTGCAGAAAAAGAAACAACACATTAATCCACCATACAATAATGCATTCAAATATCTCATGGTAACTACGGACAAGAAAGATGAGTGACTTACAGGGCCGCCGCATCTATACAATCGGTCGATCAATGCATTGAGACCGTGCCTCTCTACATATCGAGTCTCAAGGCCTTGCAGATCGCGATTTGTAATGGAGTGCTGCAAAGAAAACAAAATGCTAACTATTAGAAACATGATTGTCAGTACAAAGAATATTTCAAAAAAATAAAAAAGCAAAACAAAAGAGAAACTTACAAAGTCCTCCAAATATGTCCTGTGGCTGCCACTCCCAAGATGATGGACCACTCCGGCCTCGAGTCGTGCCCTCCCCGCCTCGCGTTGCTGACTCCAACATCTTGGCAAATCTGTAGCCTCCTCCCTCAGTCGGCGCCAGTCGTCTGCATCTAACCACTCGGGCTTTGCAGCCCCACTCTTGATTGCCTTGCATGCGTCGGATCGTCTATGTGACATGTATGCACGCATGCAATCCATCATCCAGCCCGTAGAGAATCTATCTACTGCGGCTGGCACCGGAAACTCCTCGTGCAAGGATGCTACTATGTAGTCCTTGCTCCCCTCCAATATGTTCTTCCAATGATCCAGGACATTGTGCCGAAAAACTTGTTGGCACAACTCTCTCATGTGAGCCATCACCCTCCTCCCCTCATCATTCATGATGATGGCTCCTGACCTACTATCAACCAGATATCCATAACCCCTAGGAGTCAGCCTAAGATGGGTTCTCTCCCATCTCCGTCCACGCTCCTGGGCATATCCAGGAGACCCCTCTACATCCGGTGTACCGACGGGGGTAACCTCTCTCGGAGTGGCACCAAAAGGGGTGCCACCTGCTGATGGCTGCGCAAAAGCTGGAGTAACTAGAGTAGACGTCCCCACAGGTGTGACAAATCCTGGAGGTGATGCAGCTCCAGCTGAACGACGAGACGGAGATACCACATCCGTGTCTCCACAGCAGCATCCCCCTGATCCCGATGCAATCCCTCCCTCTAGCCCAAGTTGTGAGCGCCGAGATCGTCTGCTCGAAGCTGAAGCATCTGATCGCGCTGAAGCAGATCTAGTAGAGCACCCTGACGAAGAACGAGACAGCTTCTGGTTTGCCATCTCTCTAAATCTCGTGAGCTGGTCTAGAGATATACGTGCGAAGATGTCCTGCAACTCCTCATCGCTCATCTCTCGACTCATCTTGAAAATGTCACATGCACAGATAAAAAATGGTATTAGAATAATCAATTTAAATTATACAAAGCACAGTAATATAAATCATTTTTAAAAAATCCCTCTTAAAATGCATATCTTATGTACCTTTATAAGAGATCTAAACAACGAATTGAGTAAGTGGATGCTCCAAGAATGAAGTATCCTATTGTCCCATGTTAATCTCCTGACACAACTCCGCATACACTGGAAGGTCGATAGACATGTCACCACAAAAGAATGAGTCTGCCTCGTTCTCAAAAAATTATTGGACTCCTGTATTTCCATCATTGTTAGCCGACGCTGGCTCCAAGCTTGCGGCGGCCTCCACCCCTTGTAATATCGACCCCTCTATTTGCATATTATCTTCATCTATGCTCGGAACATCGCTTTGATCATATACTCTCGCACTTCGGGGAGTTTAAGGTATAACATACCACCATCGAGGTTGTTGGGGGTTTGGATAGAAGATTACATGTTCACAAATACATACAAAGCGAGTTCAAACCATTGTGACATAAACCATTTCGTATTACAATTAGCAAAGTGAGAGTGTGATAGCTTCATTACGATTCTCCTCCATATCTTTTCCTTTCTCCCTCAATTTACCATACATGGAGCAACTTCACAATCGAGGATTGATTTGAGAGGAGAAGCTTGATAATGAGGTACATCAAGGTCTAAGAGGTTTGCTCTCTTTGTGTTGACATGGATAAGGAAGTGTCTTCTATTTTGGGTAGATAATGTGTGGGGGAGTGCAAAGTGAGTGTGAGCTAAGCTTATTCTCCTTCTCATTATCATTTAGTGATTCCATAGGCTATAGGTCATGACACTAATGAATGGCATCAAGAGTACACAAGCCTTGAGCTTAAAGCACCTCTAGACACACACATGAGCACGTGTGTGCACACACGCACACATACACACAATGCCTTGAGTTGAATCCTTTATGCTACCAATATGAACCAAAGCATTACTTCACTTAAAACATGCCTAAATGTTGGATACCCATCTTTAAATATAATTTTGAAAAATGCAAAAACCATTGTGACACCAATCAAAATTTACTATAACTAGTGGCATCAAGTACTATACATAGAGTTCAAGGATGCACAATGCCAAGTATTTGTTTGAATCCTAAGAAAATATGCATATGTTGTTTGCAAAATCTATTCCATTCGTGTACGATGAGAATATCAAAGTGGACCTAGTTTTGGTAATGTTGACATACAATTGCTAACAAAGACTTCTTGGTGAACCATGAACAAACCATTAGACACATTTACATCCCCGAACTTGCTCTTAACATCCTTCAACACTATATCTTACTACTATATTATTTTCATTGTAGGTTTGGAAAGCCTTGAACCTCCAGAGGGCTTCCCGAATCTTTTTTTTTCAATTAAAACCCCCTCCCTTCCCCTCCCCTCTCCTCTCTCTCACATGTAATCTCTCCTTTTCTATTCCCCCTCCCCTTTTTAATTAAAAGCTGATTTTCCCCCTCCTCCTATCTCTCTCTCTCTCTCTCTCTCTCTCTCTCTCTCTCTCTCAAATTAAAACCCCCTCCCCTCTCTCTCACTTATAATCTCTCTCTTTCTTTTCCCCCTCCTCTTTTTAATTAAATTCCTCCCCCCTGCCCCCCCTCCTCATGTGTAGGGCCTAGGTTTTCTCTCTCTCTCTAAATCAAAAGTTTCACTCACTCACTCACTCTCCCTTAGATTAAACTTTTTAATTTAAACTTTTTATTTAATTAAATATTTTAAAAGTTTTTTAATTTAAATATTTGTAGATAAATTTTCGCACACTTTGAGAGGGAGATAAAAAAAGAAAGAAGGATTAAAAAAAGAAGAAAAAGAAAGAGAAAGAGACGAAGAGAGGGGGCAAAGTGAAAACAGAATAGTCTTTTTAAAATTAAACACCAGTTAATATAGTTTTTGACTTATAGAGAGAGATAGAGAGAAAGTATATAATTTGAAAGAGAGAGAAAATTAGGGGAGAGAAAGAAAATTAGAGAAAATAGAGTGAGAGAAAAAAACTTGAAAGAGAAAGAGAGAGCAAAAGAAAAATAGAGAGAGAGAGAGAGAGAGAGAGAGAGAGAGAGAGAGAGAGAGAGAGAGAGAGAGAGAGAGAGAGAGAAGGAAAACATAGAGAAAGAGAATTATAGAGAGAGAAAATATAAAATTTAAGAGAGAGAGAGAGAAAAAGAAAAAAAGGAAAAGAGATGAAAGAGAGGGGAGAAGAAAAGGGGGGAGAGAGATAGAGAGAGAAAAGAAGAGAGATAATTAAAGAGAGAGGAAATATAAAATTTAAAAGAAAGAGAAAAGGAAAAAAAAGAGAGAATGAAGAGGGAGAATAAGAAAAAAGGAAAAAACAGGAGAGAGAAGGAAAAGAGAGGAGAAAGCGAGGAGAGAGAGAAGAAAAGCACAGAGAGAGAGAATGAGAAGAAGAAAGAGGAAAAGAGATAGGGAAAAAGAAGGAAGAGAAAAGTCTTTTTTAAATTTAAATATTTTTTGAGAAGGGGGGAAAGAGAGAGAGAAAATATAAAATTTAAAAGAGAGAGAGAGAAGAAAAAATAAAAGTAAGAGAAAGGGGGCGGAGAGAGAGAGCGAGAGAGAGAGAGAGAGAGAGAGAGAGAGAGAGAGAGAGAGAGAGAGAGAGAGAGAGAAGGATAAAGACGAGAAGAAGAGAGAGAACATGAACATAAAGAGAGAATTATATATAGGGAAAAGATGAAATTTACATACTTTAAGAGATACTGAAGGGAGAGAGAGAGAGAGAGAGAGAGAGAGAGAGAAGAAAACAAGGAAAATTAGGAGAAAGGGGAGGAGAAGAAAAGGGGAGAGAGAGAGAGAGAAGAAAAGGGGAGAGAGAGAGAGAGAAAAAAAAGGAGAGAGAGAAGAAGAAGAGAGAGAATATGAACATAAAGAGAGAGAATTATATATAGTAAAAAGATAAAATTTACATACCTCAAGAGCGTGAGAGGGGGGAAAAAGAGAGAGAGAGAGAGAGAAAGAGAGAGAGGTGGAAAGAGAGAGAGAGAGAGAGAGAGAGAGAGGTTAAAGAAAAAAAAAAATAGAGAGAGAAAAATGAGAAATGGATTGTTGAGCAAAGTTGTGCGATAGCATGTCAACTTTGCTTCCTGCTTCCAAGCAACGAAGCTGCCGTGAAGCGGCCTAGCGTTTCATGCATACGAAGCACATGCGGAACGGTAGTCAATATGAATACATGATCTACACATTTATACTAACCAAAACATAGTATGATGAATATGCTATTGCTACCAACAATATAGGCCATTTGTGAAAGACCATGTTGCATGGCCTCCCATAAAGGAATTATAAACTTTGCACTAGGGATATAATACTCAATATAAACAAGTTATACATAACACAACAACAATCAATTATGGATAATTTGTGTGCAAATGAAAATTAATGTGTATCAACCACCTCCTAACTTGACAAACATTGTACAAATACTAAATAAAATTCTCAAGAAAGTCTTCATGGATGATGAATGTTTCATTGCTTCGAGTGACTTGAATATTAGCTAACTAGCTTCATCAGTACACACAACACCTTAGAAGTTATTGTCCCAATATAAGCGGTAACTAATCACATATGGATTACTGTTCTAGATCATTTTATTGATACATGTCTTCAATAATGAACACTTGATTGCATGTGTGTGAGTACAGACCATCTATCATGGTTTCATACAATGAAACCCCAAACTAAAGAGGAGAAACTTTGAAGAATTAAGAAGTGTCTCGATTTGCTAGGTAGCTTCATCGATACCACTTGTAATATTTTTTTAAAACCATATTTTAAAACAATGTGTCCCCTATTTATTAATTCTTTAGGTACCCTCTTTATAGCCCATACAAGAAGAGTTGATTTGCTCTTAAGAATTGAAGAGCCTATTCATATGCAAATAGTGGTGCAATGGATGCTTGCTGGAGTTTCTTCGCAAGTCTTATGCTCGGATGAGCATGATTTAGCAAACTTTTCCTCAAAGGGCAAAATTGATAGCCAAGAATATGAAGACTTTAGAAGCGAGCTTCTCATGCAACGCACCTTGAAAGTTGATGCCTTAATAGTTGCTCTAAAATGCCTTTCAGTTCTAATGTGTGAATACCGCTATGGCAACACCTTGTAACTTAAAAGCCTGTACCTTAAACGAGAAGAGAAACAATTGCGAGTAATAGGCTAGATTGGTTAATGACATGCTTTGTAGGAAGGAGCAATGGCGGCCTCTCTCCTCCTCGTGCATGTGTCCCTCTGCACGTTACCGAGCTCCATGCATAGGTCAAGGTCAGATGGAAGTCACGCGATAGCCAGGCCTCCTGCAAAATCATACACACAGTAATGTCCGTTTGGACAGTCTTCGGAAGGAGCCATGGTGGCCTGCGTCTTCCCTGCGCATGTGTGCCTCTGCAGGTTACCAGGCTCGGTGCAGCGTGGAAGCATCAGAACTGCTGAGAACAACCACTGCGTTGTGGAGACTTCTCAGCATTTGTTAGTGCACTCAAGGCCTCATCGCCTAGCAAGGAAAATCAGGTGGCATTCGCATTGTAACCGAGCAGCAACACACCCTAATCCAGCTGCTGCTGCTTGGAATAGTGACGATACGCAGGATTTGTCCGATACAGAGAACAGCGCGGACTTCTCCGGGTTCGTGGATGGCACATGGGATTCTGGAAATGACGACGAGATGCTCGCATTGATCACAGGACTTGGAGATTATCTTCCCATAGTGCGGACTTACAGAAATGATTTGTGCACACTGGAAATTTGTGGCTGTGCCGCACGTGCACGAGTCCTTGCTGCAATGGCATCCGATCGAAGCTTTACTGCAGCCAGAGATTTGTTTGTGGGGCGTCGCTTAACTGTATTACAAACCGTTCTTCCTGGTACTTCGGGGGATCATAGTACTGTGTCCACAAAGCTTGTAAGCTGCACTTCTGTCTGCGTGTATTCACCAGAATTGGTGAAGGATGAAATTAACGTAAACATTTCTTCTTTCAATGGTCTTTCAGCCGAAAAATGAGCTCTCATTCGTTTGCAGTTTGCTCCCAGTCTCTCTATTGTGGAAAAAGCCAAGAACTTCTCACTGCCAAACGGGGTTGATGCTGGGGAGTTTGTGCATAAGTTCTTTGAAGCCGTCCAGATGGTGGAGCTTTCAAAATTTTACATTGAGTTTCATTCTCCTGGTACAAGGAGGGATATGAGTGCACTTAAGCAGGAAGAGATGGTGAGAGCATTATCTGATTACGTGGTGAAAAGAATAAAGGACTGAAACTCTTTACATAATCATTCTGCTTATCCTTTGTTTGCGACTTCTCATTCTCTGTCCCCAGCCTTCAAAAAGAAGTGGTTGTAAAGTGGTGCCGTTCTTGCTAATCAAAGTTCTCTGTTTCATAAACCATAGGTGCAAACGATGTGCAGTTTCGAGGCCTCAAGTAACAGTGCTCTGGATGCATTTGGCAAAGCCATTGCAACGTATGCCATCTTTTGTAAGAAGAAAAATGCTTGTGGTCAGGCTCTTCCTGGCATTTTCAGAAAGCTGTGGAGGAAACCAGAATGGGTTCCTAGTTCGAAGGCACCTGTGAAGCTATCTATGCTTTCGGCTGAAGAGGTGCAAAGCCAAGTCAAATATATGCTTGAGAGAGTCACTGGAAAGGATGGGGGCAGATACACTAAGCCCAACCACTCCTGGTGGCCAGCTCCTGCTTTGGCATTGTCCTCTAGCAAAGGTCTTCTTGATGGTGTTACCGAGAACTGGATTATCGAGAATGTGCCTATGCATAAACTACATATTGACCTGGGTCTGTTGGATGGGAAGCTTACAAGAGATTCTCAAAGTACGGAACCAGTAAACGAAATTTTGCTGACTCATGCACAATTGGTACTTTCTTAATAATCTTGGCTCAAATCTAAACAATGATTAGAGATTGGATAACAAATGCTAATAGTATGACTTCTGTTTGCACCTCATTTAATATGCTCAATTTAGGTGTTTGTTAGGGTAATTACATTTTCTTTGTCGTCTAGAAAGTTCAGCTGCAAAATTGACAGACTTTTGGCTTGTAAGCATAATAATACTTGTGCAGGCACGTGTGTGGAAGCTAGGGCAGTTAAAATATTTGCCTTCTTATTGGAGATAAGGGTTCAAATCCCATGGGCTGCTTCATGGGTCCAGAAACTGCTTTCTTTGAAGTAAACCGATGAACATCTTAGTGGGTAATATATCAGAAATTACTATCTACACGTAAGCATCATTATTACCTTGTAGCAACCTGGGCCATATCTGTAGTATATGAGTAAGTATGCTCTGGAATTCATCACTTATGTGCTGTGCTATTGACATGTGGCAGGCTTTTCACTAGAGTGACTTGAATAGCTACGCATCAGTGGAGGATTGGGTCTCAGTGCATATTGAATTGGAAATAATCTCTCATGAATGTGATGGCCACCCATTAGTGGACAAATATGCCTGCCTTGTACATTGAATCTCTGGAATGGCTTGTGCAACTTCCAGTGTTGACTTGATGGCCAGCCCTGCAAGGGAAGAGAGAAAATTTTCTGACCTTGGTTTCTCAAATTCATATGCAGGGCCCAGGCAGTTCTTTGCCAAAATCTCAACACAGTAAAGTTAGCTGCATACAGTGAGCGAAATTATTGCAGAAATCCTTCTAAATTGCAATGGCAGTAGATGAAGTTGCCTAGGGCTGTTGAGGTCCCAAGCGACTTTGAATACAGAAGTAGATGGCTGAAGAGGCTGTTTCTAGCTGAGATGATGGCTGACGTGGCTTTGGGATGTATCACTTCACCTCTGGATGCGTGCAACTGCTGGTTCTGGTCCTTGCTTTTTGCACTCAAACTTTCGAGTTTGGCCTTCCAACTTTCTAGTGTTTGTCAGCATTATTTCATGAGTTTAGCTTCTCACAAAACTTTTTAAGTATAATAAATTTTCTTTAAAAAATAGGGCTTGGACAGTGTCTATACTACATATATGGGATCTCGAGACTTAGATGCTTCTTTGACCTCCAAAGATGGGGCTTGGATGTTGTCAAAGCTACATAGATGGAGTCTTGAGACCTGAAAGTGTACGATCCAATTCATGCAAATGTCCCCTCCCTTTTTTATGGAGACTTGATCAAATATCTTCTTTGACCTCCAAAGGTAGGCCTTAGATGTTGTCAATACTCCATATATGGGATATTGGGACTCGAGATCGTACTATCCAATTTATGCAAATGTCTTCTATTCAATTTTTTTTTTTTTTTGGGGGGGTGGGTTGATTTTCGTGGGGGAGAGATCGAATATTTGACCTCCAAGATTGATTCCATCTAGAATCAAAAATTGAGTGAAGAGTCGCAAAACATAGATGGATCACTTAGCCACAATTTCAGGTTTATGCATAATTTATGATTAGAGTTTTTGCTTGGTTTTCATGAAAAAATCAACCCTAAGACAACACATGCAGTAAAAGGTCAAGCATGTCTTTATGAAAATATATGATCCCTTCAGCCACTTAATTGTCATTCAACTCCACATGTGGAAGTCCAATGATGTGAACATAAATCCTTTAGGCCTTCCAGGATTGATTCATAATCACACAGTCCAATTGTGCACAGCTCGTTCAATGTTGGGCAAAACAATCCAAAGCCATTATTAGGGTTTGCTAATTAGGCAGTCCATCCATATCTCACCTAATTTGTGTGCGCGATGAATCAATCCTTTCAAGACATTTTTGCAAACAACACACCTTACTTTCTAACCCTTTTTGGACAAAACATGGATGTTTTGTTGCTAGGCCACATAACACAACACATTATGGCATCAGTGTGTGAACTATCCCTTCTATCCCAGCCCTAACCCTAACTTATCCCTACAAGAGGTGCTGTCCACTTTCAGTTACTAGATTGCTACCAATCTCCATGCCCTCTTGCTGGTCACTCCATGCCCACTGCTGCTGATCTCTTCACCTTCCTGCTGCTGCACCAACATTAGTGACTGTTTGCTGCACTTTGCCATCTTCAGTGGCCTGTCCTCTCTGGTTGCTTCTTGATGCCATCATATCCAGCCATTGCCATCATTTGCAACATGTCCTCACCTTCAGACTGCCGTTACAGCAGTGTTCCTGTTGCAGCACCTGTTATACATTGTAATCACTATCATTCACAGCCTTTCAACTGCTGGTTGCTGCTTAGCGCTTCAGTTGCAGCAGGTTTGACACCAGCTGCTATCATGACAGTCACGTTTGTGTGTATCAGCAGTCCAGCAGTTGTCTTGGACAACACACCCTCTCCATCAGCCACTTGACGCCTGCATTTGGTAGTCCAACCTCTCCTCTTGCTTGTGGGCAGCTTTTGAGTTGCTGCAGTTGCTTATTTTAGTCAAATCTTTCTGAAGGTCTGTTGCGTTTGCTGTCAATTGCCACATTCCCTCATCCTCGGAGACTTCACCCTTATTCTTTGGCATTGAGAGATGGTGTCACGGTGGTTTGCTGCGTTTGGGATCTGTTTGGAGGAAGACATACTCTTCAGCATCCCTCAACTTGCTCCAAGAAGCAGTGAGTGTTAGACAACTTCTGCTCTATTGGGCTTGTTGGTTGTACTGGGCTTATGCTCATTATACTATCATGTCATTCTTTGGGTGATTGTGTACTTCGCTGTCAACCAAACTGTTTGAGCTCATTTGTTCGTGAGAGTTGGCTGACATAGTATTAGAGCTAGATACTTAAGGGCACCTAACTCATTGTGAGCACTAGGTTTACTAGCAACCATGGACTAACTCATGATGTCCCAGCTTGAATCACCCAAGCTCTCACCTTTTGAGCAATGGCTATCAAGATTTGTCATAAGAGAGTGAAATGACACTAAAGCAGAGGATGGATATCCTTGTATCTGAGTTGCTTTGGGTAGATGTCTAGGGGGCATGAGGGGGATACCCAACATTGCCATCTTGGGGGGAGACAGGTGTGCACACTTGCAAGTGGGTGTGAGGTATGGTTGCATATGGTTGACATTTTTAGCAATAGAGTATTGGGGTGCAACTGAAGATGTTCCACGCAGGAAAGCATTGCCTATATATGTCGTCTCAATGAGTTATGACATGCTGGCCATGGTGGTCTTTATGGAAAAATCTGGGATTTCCTTGACCAGCCCACAACAATACTTCTCAATTTGCTTCAAAAGGGGGACAGCACAATAAGAAGTGACCAACAACAATAACTTCTTATTGTATTGCTCCAAATTCTTGCATTGTGATGTATCCAACTTATTCCAAGCAGGCATAATATCCACTTCAAAGGTGCTCGCCAACTAATTAAAAGCGAACAATTGCTTAAATTGTACCCACGTTGATGATGCTCCAGCTTATATCAAAATTGTGAACTACCATTGCAATGCATTCCCTTCTAAAAATGTGACTGTCTTTTGGATCTTAGAGGATTTGGTGAAGGTACCTCTTGAGTATGTTGCATCAAACTACTAATGGCTGCAAAAAGGGTGGTACATTTGCTGTATTTGCAGTATGAACAGCACCATATGAAGCATTTGCATGACGAGCATTCATTCCTTGAGCCCCATACACACTAGGGGATACAAATGCATTACCATACATGCTACATTGTGCCCTAGGCATCATGCTAACATTTCTATACAGTATGTTGCATCGAACTACTAGTGGTTGCAAAAAGGGTGGTACATTTGCTGTATTTGCAGAATGACCAGTTCCATATGAAGTGTTTGCATGACGAGCATTCATTCCTCAAGCCCCATACACACTAGGGGATGCAAATGCATTACCATACATGCTCCACTGTGCCCTAGGCATGATGCTAACATTTCTATACATAGGGTTTTGCATTCCAATTGCCAATGCCCGGAAACATTGGGTTTTGCATTCCATACATTGGTTGCTGCATACCATATGGATTCATACCATACATCCCAATATTTAGTCCTTGGCGAGCCATTGTATGGAAGATAGTTACACCACCAAAGTATCTTCTATTAAGTGAAGAATCATTACCCACTGATTACCTCTAAAACAGCCCCACTGTAGTAATTTACCTGAAGTTTCTTTAAATGGGGAGCAATTCTAGAGAGTTTCTATGTCCCACATTCAAAAACCTAATTTGGGAGGATCCTTTTGTATCTTCAAATAGATAGCATATCTACCATTTAACTCTATCCTTGTGAAACCAACCTTCTTTCTGTGGATGGATGGTAATTTCCTAATTACAACTTAGTTACAGCAGTAATATTTATTACAAAACTGAGAAATGCAAATTAACTTACAATCTTGGACAATGGACATCTTGTTGGCTCAAAAGTAGCGCCCCTTTCGGTATTTATTTAACTTAATTGAAGAAGAAGTTGATGTACAATGGGATTCTCCCAATCCCTTTTGGTATTCCAACTCTTCTTATTATCTAAAATGACCAGCAAGTCTTCAGTCTGATATGCCCCTCGATTCGGGCAGTCAATTGGCCTTCATTTGCTTTGATGGAGATGGAAAATGCCTCAAATCCATTGATTTGTTGGTCCCTCCACTTGAATTTGACTAAAAATAGCTTCAACCTTGTTGAATCCAAGTCTTGGAGCTTCCAATTTTTGGCACGCTTCCTAAGGTTGTTGCTAAACCCTAATTTCTACTGCAGATTAGGGTTTACAACAGAGAAATCAGAAATTTCTCAACTCTTGGTGATCTCAATGTTATAATCTTTGAAGCAAGGTAGTAGAAAGGTTGGGAGATGAGAGAGAATGTTGAGGAGAGATAATTCAGACTTTCTTCGCGAAAAACTGAAGAAAATCTGTCATTTACTGTTGCTGCACTGTCTCAACAGCTTGTAGATGCAAAGAACTGAATAAAATCAGTCATTTACTGTTGCTGTCCTGTCTCAATAGCCTGTAGATGCTGTCACCTGTTGTTGATTGGTTTTCTCAATAGCCTGTAGATGCTGCCACCTGTTGTTGATCGGTTTTCTTGTGCCCTTGGCTGTCTCACGTCCTCCAATGGTTGTAAATCAGATCAGCAACATCTCCTCTCTCTCTCTCTCGCAAGCTAAATTCACTCAAATGTCTCAATCCAACCTCTAAAGACGTTTTTTAGTCTTGTATGGGCATTTTTGATAAATGGCAAACTTCTCAAATGGTTTTTCTAGCATTATTCATAATTAAATATTAATTTTCAGTCTTTAAATATTTAAAATTAATCTAATCATTTTTGTAGTGTCTTGAAAAATAATCTAACAGGCCAATAACTAAATTAGGTAGGTAATTTCCATTCTTGAGTATCTTTGGGCCATTTTTGACCATCAGATTGACGTTAGGTACCATTAAACGCCACTTCTCTAGTGTCAGTGGCCAAATGAATGACCTAGGCTAACAACTAAGACTAGATATAACCAAGTACGTGTGTGGCATAACTTACAACAACTTTTGCCTTTGACACCCCGTGATTTCCTTGAGTCCCTTGGGTCTCGGGCGGCTTGTAAACTTACTCTAACCCCAGTTACACCTCACGTGTGCAACTTTTACTTAAACATGTGGTTAGAAATTAATCCACATGTTAAGTGAGTTTCAAAAATACATGTCCTCATGACACCAGGTTTAGAAATTAATCCACATGTTAAGTGAGTTTCAAAAATAGGTGTCACGAGGACATGTATTTTTGAAACTCACTTAACATGTGGATTAATTTCTAACCACATGGTTAAGCAAACACTGCACATGTGAGGTGTATCTTGTGTTATGAGGACATGTATTTTTGAAACCTCACTTAACATGTGGATTAATTTCTAATCACATGGTTAAGTAAACGTTGTACACGTGAGGTGTAACTGGGGTTAGAGTAAATTTACAAGCCTGGGATCTGAAGAAATCACGGGATGTCAAAGGCAAAAGTTGCTACAAGCTATGTTGCATAAGTACTTGGTGGTATGCGGTGCCAGTTATTGGCCTAGGTCATCCATTTGGCCATAAGTGTCAGTTGGTGACACTAGAGAAGTAGCGTTTAATGGTACCTAACGCCAATCCGATGGTCAAAGATGGCACAGAGACACTTGGGAATGGAAGTTGCCTAGGCAATTTAATTATTGGCCAGTCATATTATTTTTCAGGCATCGAAATAATCATTAAATTAATTTTAAAATGCCCATGCAAGATTGAAAAACGTCTTTAGAGGTTGGAGAGAAGCATTTTTATAAATTCAGCTTGCAAGAGAGAGAGAGAGAGAGAAGAGGTTGCTGGTCTAATTTGCAGCCATTGAATGACCTTTTGAGGTTACCAAGGGCAGGAGAAGACCTATAAACAGTAAGAGGCAGCCTCTATAGGTTGTTGAGACAGGGCAGCAGTTGTAAATGATCGATTTTCTTCAGTTTTTTGCATCTACAAGCTGGTGTGGCAGGATAACAGTTGCATTTAACTGATTTTTAGTCATTCTTCGGGACAAAACTCTGAATTTTCTCTCTCTATAGCTTTCCCTCTCATCTCCCAACCATTTCACATTCTTGCTTTGAAGATCTTAGCATTTGGACCCTTGGAGGCTGAGAAATTTCAGATTTATCTGCTGCAAACCCTAATATGCAGCAAAAATTAGGGTTTAGCAGCAGCCTCGAGAATTGTGCCAGAAATTGGAAGCTCCAAGACTTGGAATGAACAGGCCTGAAGCTGTTTTAGCCTATTCAAGTAGAGGGACCAACAAATAATTGAATTTGGGACATTTTCCATCTCCATCAAAGTGAGTGAAGGCCAATTGAGCGCTCGAATCAAGGGGAAAAATAGATTGAAGACTTGCGGGTCACTTTTGGACAGCAAGGGGAGTTGAAATAACGAAAGGGATTGGGAGAATCCCATTGTAAATCAACTTTTTCTTTAATAAAGCTAAAGAAATATCGGAAGGGGCGCCAATTTTGGGGCCAATTGGGTGTACATTGTCCAAGATCAGTAGATAAATTTGTATTTTCAGATTTGCATTTATTGTTTGTTGCTGTAATTAAGTTGTAATTAGGGACTTACCACCCATGCCCGGAAGGAAGGTTGGTTTCATGGTTCTATCGGCGGGATACCATCAAATCCTTTGAATTGGTGGGCTTGTGGTACTTGATTGCAACTTGGGACTACTGCATTATTGCTGAAATGGTTCTTAGCAGTGAATTACAGCAAGCATGTCTTCACATGGTGATATGGGATTAAGCGGAGAGGATGCATCACTCTTTGGTCAATCACACGGTGAAGGGGAAAATGCAATGACTGATGTTGGGTATGGTTCTCAGCATGGACAGCATGCTGAAAATGTGGGAAATGACCCAAATGTTGGCACTTCAATGCATTAAGAGGCTGATGACCAGCAAGGGGCTGAAGAATTTGATGATAGCTTCAAGGATCGAATGCGTACTTTCACTGCAGCTTTGAAACTGTATATTTGCATCCGTTATGCTGGGGGTGTAATCAGTTATGCTTGTTATGGCATTGGTTTGGCTTGGTGAAGCATCAGTTAATGATCATCAGGGGCTGATTATTGAATGTTGGTTCTTAGCGTATGATCATTAATATTCAATGGTATTTAGATCAGTTTTTGATAAGCTTGAGAGCCGTTTATGGTGACTTTTTGGATCAGTTGTGCATCAATTTTTGCAGTGATTTTGCTGGTCAGTTTTTGCAATGAGTTTGTGATCAGTTTGGGGTCACATTTGCAGCAGTTTGTGATGAGTGCTCAGATCAGCTAGTGATCAGTTGATGATAAAATTATGCTTAGTTTTCAATGGTTTACATCTAGTTCCATGGACAACAGCATATGTTATGATGCCATTGATGTTTTAGCCATGGTTTATGCTCGGTTATGCTATGCTATGGTTTGATATTGCCAGATGAGTTGTGCTCATGAGGAATGGACATGTCACATGATAATCTGGCAATGTTTTTGAGATTCTTTGCGAGTCTTATGTTATGTTATGTTGGCTAGTAATTTTCAGCATATGTTAGGCATATGAAATGGTTGCACAGTAGTGCGCAATGTTGTGTTGACTATGATGCCCTATGGAAAATTCCAGTGTAGTACTTTGCTTTTGATGCATTTGGCAGTGCAATCGAGGACGATTGCAACAAGGGGGAGGGTTGTCATGAGGACATGTATTTTTGAAACCTCACTTAATATGTGGATTAATTTCTAATCACATGATTAAGTAAACGTTGTACACGTGAGGTGTAACTGGGGTTAGAGTAAATTTACAAGCCTGGGATCCGAAGAAATCACGGGATGTCAAATGCAAAAGTTGCTATAAGTTATGCTGCACAGGTACTTGGTGGTATGTGGTGTCAGTTGTTAGCCTAGGTCATCCATTTGGCCATAAGTGTCAGTTGGTAACACTAGAGAAGTTGTGTCTAATGGTACCTAACGCCAATTTGATGGTCAAAGATGGCACAGAGACACTTGAGAATGGAAGTTGCCTAGCCAATTTAATTATTGGCCAGTCAGATTATTTTTTAGGGCACCAAAATAATTATTAGATTAATTTTTAGTATTTAAAGACTGAAAATTAATATTTAATTATGAAAAATGTTGGAAAAATCATTTGGGAAGGTTGCTACTTGTCATAAATACCCATGCAAGACTGAAAAACGTCTTTACAGGTTGGAGAGAAACGTTTTTATAAATTCAGCCTGCAAGAGAGAGAGAGAGAGAGAGAGAGAGAGAGAGAGAGAGAGAAGAGGCTGTTGGTCTGATTTGCAGCCATTGGAGGACCTTCTGAGGCTGCCAAGGGTAGGAAAAGACCAATTAACAGTAAGAGGCAGCGTCTATAGGTTGTTGAGACAGGGCAGCAGCTGTAAATGACCGATTTTCTTAAATTATTTGCATCTACAAGTTGGTGTGGTAGAGCAGCAGCTGCATTCAACTGATTTTCAGTCATTCTTCGCGACAAAACTCTGAATTTTCTCTCTCTACAGCTTTCCCTCTCATCTCCCAACCATTTCACAGCCTTGCTTTGAAGATCTCAGCATTTGGATCCTTGGAGGCTGGGAAATTTCAGATTTCTCTGTTGTAAACCCTAATATGCAGCAGAAATTAGGGTTTAGCAGCAGCCTCGAGAATCATGCCAGAAATTGGAATCTCCAAGACTTGGATTAAACAAGGTTGAAGCTGTTTTTAGCATATTTAAGTGGAGGGACCAACAAATAATTGAATTTGGGGCATTTTCCATCGCCATCAAAGCGAGTGAAGGCCAATTGAGTGCCCGAATCAAGGGGCAAAATAGATTGAAGACTTGCGGGTCACTTTGGACAGCAAGGGGGGTTGAAATACCGAAAGGGATTGGGAGAAGGCCATTGTAAATCAACTTTTTCTTCAATAAAGCTAAAGAAATACTGGAAGGGGTGCCAATTTTGAGGCCAGTCAAGTGTGCATTGTCCAAGATCAGTAGATAAATTTGTATTTTCAGATTTGCATTTATTGTTTGCTGTTGTAATTAAGTTGTAATTAGGGGCTTACCATCCATCCGCGGAAGGAAAGCTGGTTTCACCTTGTCTTGCAAGTTTTAGCCATCAGCTCTCTTTCATTAGCTGTCTAGTTTCTAGCGTGTTGAGAAATATGCAAGCACACTTCTAGGATAGCCTCTTGTATGGAGCAGTAAGGTAGGGAACATGCAACAGCCTAGAAAAAGTGCCTTGTATCCCATAGGCATAGTGAGGAAAAGTGGTACCATCTTGCAACTATAAAAGAACGTACTTGACAATCATTTGAATATGAATGCTATTGTACTTTGTACTTTCAGTCTTGTCCATATCTACTCAAGATTGTGTTTATGAGTTCAAGCTAATCTATCTTGGTACCTAATTGACTTGAGTAATACTCTAAGTCATCATGCTTCTTGTCCATGAATTCCAACCACCATAGCTGAACCTTGCTCAAGGATCTGTGTTTTTCAACATGGTATCATAGCTATGGTGAGCATGGTTCAGCTTAGCTCATTGCTCCTCTAGCTTTTCACAACCTAAGCTCAGCTTAGTTTCAATAAAGTCTTCATCTCTTTACTTCATCTTTACTCTACACCTCTTGACCTCCATAGCCAACAGTACCCACCTGTATTGGAGTGTGTGGATCTCTCCATACAAAGCATATATCTCAACGAGTTTCTTTCTAGATATCTTTCCCTTGACTTCTTGTGCAACCCCTTGTCACATCACATCATAACATTGGCCTCTCTCCTGCTCAGCATTTCAATTTTTCTAGCTTGTTGTAAGATTTGCGTCGTCCACTTGTTGCACAGCTTGCATCATCTACACACTCTGCGATTCATTCTGTGAGCACAGGACAATGGAAGCGTGCTATCTGAGCTACCTTCTCACCAGAGGGTTCAATAGATAATTGCCTCCTTAAGCTACTGGAATCGAAGATTCAGACGGGTACTGAAACCCTAAAGTAGGCAGCCATAGCCATTAGTCTTCAAGCTCATAAATCTCTTTATTCTCTCACTTCTTTGACCTCAACCAAGTCAGTGCCACTCCGATCTGGTGTTTCACTCAGTTTCCAACAAATCAAATTAGCATGGAGGGGAAGTTCAACATCAAGTTGAACAATATAAGCAAAGATTCACTGTCATGCCGCTTGAAAGGAATAGACTTCAGTCTTCCACACATGGTAGACAAGGATAAAGTTAATCTTCATGAAGAAAGGTCTATGGTCAATAACTAGTGGATAGGAGAAGAGACCTAGAAATGCTACTCTTGCAGCAATATGGGAAAAGAGTGATGACAAAGCCCAAGCAATCATCAAGCTTGAGCTTGATGATAGTTATATCCACTATGTAGACACATGTGATACATCTTATGCTACTTGGGAACAGTCGGACACATTGTTTGGTGTCCAATCCAAATCTTCAAAATATGGATTGAGTTTTTCAAGTTGGATATGAAGGCTAATACATCCCTTGCAACTCACCTTAATTATATGGAAAGTCTGCTAACTTAACTTGCAGGGATTAACTTAAAAATGGAAGAAGACATATGCATTGGAGTCTTGCTTAAGAGTCTTCCTCGAGAATTTGGTAATGTCTCCACTACACTAATTAATATGCCAAATCCAAAGTTGGTAGACATTAAAGCATCGCTCCTTGAAGAAGAGAAGAAGCTCAAAGGTAAAGAGGAAGTAAGCACTTCAAAAGTAGAATAGGTGCTCTATGTTAACAACAAGTACAAAGGGAAGAAAGACATTGTTTGTGACTTTTGTAAAAGAACTGGGCACATTGAAAAATTTTATAATGCTAGGAATAGATCATAGAAGACTTGCCTTGCAACTATCAAAGAAGAAGAAGACCATAAAGAAGAAGAAGAAGACACTCGAGCAGAAAGACAAGCCTCATTAGTCCTTCTATTTCCACTACTTAGACATGCTTTTTTAAGCCTTGTATATACTTGCATTAATGCTCCAATCATAAGCCTTGTAATCCTCATGTAACCTCTACACTATAGGCTCTACACTCTTAGTGGGGCCTCGTGACAGCCTCTAGCTTTATATGGTTTTTTTTTCCATGTCTACACTTAGTAAGGTTTTACTCATGTCAACCTCTATATACTCAGTCTTTTTATGGTTGTGATTGAGGAGGGGTGTTGAGAAATATGCAATCACACTCCTATGATAGTCTCTTTGTATGGAGTAGTAAGGCAAGGAACATGCGATAACCTAGAAGAACTGCCTTGTATCCCTTAGGCATAGTGAGGAAAAGTGGTACCATCCTATAACTATAAAATAACGTACTTGGCAATCATTTGAACATGAATTCCATTGTGCTTTGTACTTTCAGTCTTGTCTATGTCCACTCATAATCGTGTTTATGAGTCCAAGCTAATCTATCTTGGAATCTAATTCACTTAAGTAATACTCTAAACTGTTAGCAGAGTATTTGTCAGCTCATGTGTGAGTCTGAGCTTGATCTGGGCTGGGCATTTTTATTAGGTATTTTAGGTATTTTTCTGGTGTGGCATTTTATGCCATTGGGGCATTTTATGCACCAGTCGGCCAGCATTAAATGCTGTCCGACCAGCATTATTGCTCCCCACTTTTTCAGCCTATTTATACTCAGTGGCTCCTCCTCAGTTAGTCACTTCATCTTCACCATCTGCAGACTCTGTGGAGAGAGGAGCCAGTGCTAGTGCCCACGCAGCCAGTGACTCACTGTTGTATGCGACTGTCTCGTGTTCAGATATATGGATTCCATTTCCCGTGCATACATCTGAGTTCTCATCTGTATTGTGTTCTTTTCTTTTTCTCTTTTTGTCTTGTGTTTCAGCAGTTTATTTCAGCACATGTTTGTGCTTTCACCGCTGCTCCACTTCTGACATGGTATCAGTTTTCAGGATTTGTGTTTTTGCTGTGTTTTCTTGCTGATTTCAGGATTGTTCTGTACCCCTGCTGATCAGACGATTGCTGTTGCAGCCAGGCGACCTGTTTTGGGGCTGTTTTCAGCCTGCGTTTTTTGCAGTTTTGCCATCGCCTGCTGCCTCCGCACTCTCTGCTGCCTACGCACCCTCTGCTGGCTGCGTTTTTCATCTGCAGCTGCTGGCGACAGTTTTCTACCTGTTTTTCTCCAGTTTACAGCCTGCGTTTTGCTGCTTCAGCATCTCTCATGGCTGGGTGACTGTTACTTCAGGCCGTTTTTACTGTTTTTGGCAGTTTTTGATTGATTTTTTGACTTTCTGCAGCAGATTTTGTCTTCTATTGATCAGATTTTGGGTTATCTTGCATGTGAACTCTCTTTTTCTGTAGTCTGTGCTTGTGTTTTGGCTGTGTTTCCTCTCTAAATTCCATCTCTTCTCTACTTTTCTTCTTCTCCTCTCCATATGGCTCCTCCGTGCACTTCCCCTGATGATAAGTTGCATGAGACATCCTTGAGATTACAGGGGCGGCTTCCGGCACATTATGGAGGTGAGGCTTATGTAGCTTCAGAGAGGGGTGACGGGAATAAGAAGTCGAAGGCCCAGTGTTACCACTGTGGCAAGAAGGGACATTTGCGGAAGGATTGCAAGAAGTTAGCGGCTTCCAGGAAGAAGGAGCAGAAGACAAAGCGGGATGCTGACTCTACCGATGAGTCCTCTCCTTCATCAGACTTCGACTCCGCTCCTCCGACCAAGGTGAAGTCCAAGGTGCGGAAGGGCTCCTCTTCTTCGGATCACGGGAAGGGCTTGGTGGCCCCTTCCTCGGCTGCTTTCTAGTGGTGGTGATGAGGTCATCCCTCACGACTCTCTTGTGCCAGAGAGGGAGTGTGAGCGGGTGTTCAGATGGGGCAGCCGCATCTCATCTATATTTTTAAACAGGTGCACAGGTTCCAGAGAGGGACGTCCCTGACGCATCGACTTCAGTCTGGCGGAATCAAATCCTGGAGCTGGGATTGACATCCAGGTTCATGATGAGCTGGTTATCTGACAGAGAGCGGGAGGCTTTCGTCTGGAGCTCACATGAGGGGACACTTTGGCGGTCTGGCCAAAGGCGGGGAATCCATGTTCATATATGTTCAGAGGCATTTTTGACAGGCTGGTCTTGTATGCTACTGAGAGACATTGGTGATGGACACAGAGACATGCTATGATCTTCTCTATTTTCAGGTGTTTGGTACGATCGACATCGACATCAGGTTCTCTCCGAGGCACCATGGTGGTGACTTGATCACCCACTGCTTGGGTATCCATGGTTCTACTTGGTGGTTCTATGTTGTATAGTTTCTTATCCCTTTTCATTGTACTATTGTATTATATTAGATCACCCATGATCTGAGAGAGGGTGTTAGCAGAGTATTTGTCAACTCATGTGTGAGTCTGAGCTTGATCTGGGCTGGGCATTTTTATTAGGTATTTTAGGTATTTTTCTAGTGTGGCATTTTATGCCATTGGGGCATTTTATGCACCAGTCGGCCAGCATTAAATGCTGTCCGACCAGCATTATTGCTCCCCACTTTTTCAGCCTATTTATACTCAGTGGCTCCTCCTCAGTCACTCACTTCATCTTCACCATCTGCAGACTCTGTGGAGAGATGAGCCAGTGCCAGTGCCCACGCAGCCAGTGACTCACTGTTGTATGCGACTGTCTCGTGTTCAGATATATGGATTCCATTTCCCGTGCATACATCTGAGTTCTCATCTGTATTGTGTTCTTTTCTTTTTCTCTTTTTGTCTTGTGTTTCAGCAGTTTATTTCAGCACATGTTTATGCTTTCACCGCTGCTCCACTTCTGACATAAACATCACGCTTCTTGTCCATGAATTCCAACTACCATAGCTAAACCTTGCTCAAGGATCCGTGTTTCTCAACATAACGTCTATTGCTACATGGTCTATAGTTGTTGCCCCCAGCCTCTCAATACTATTGGTGATCAACTACCATCATCTTCACGTGGTTACATTAACAGTATTACTAGTTCCAACCTTAGAGACAATTGCGTTTTGGTTTCCACCTTTATGCCCTTCCATTTCTAGCATCAGCATGATTTGTAATTGCATCTATATTAGGCCTTTTTTTTGTATTTTTAATACTTTTCTTCTTTAACCTCTGCTCTGATTGGTGGTTATTGCACTCGGGATGTGTCTTCGGTGGACGACACACATCGATACCTCCCTCAGCTCACTTTCACGAGAGCCATTAGTTGTTGGATAGCTCTATCCTTGAGCATCTTGTACATTCTTTCCTTCATTCACAACATTGATTCATTCACTTCAGAGTTCTCTTTATTCTTTGTTTGTGTTTTGTGTTTTGAGTTTTGCGTTTTGCATTCGGCATTTTGAGTTTTGAGTTTTACATTTTGCGTTTAGGATTTGAGTTTTGCACGTCACTATTTGAGTTTTTGTGTTTCAGTCATGGTTCTTCTTTCTATGTTTCCTCAATGCAAACCATAGCATATCTTGACATTGTATTAGAGTTTGTGCTCTAAATAGTATCCTATGGCTATCGTGGAGTGCTTGGTTTTGTGTGAGATACATGAGTGTCGAGTGATATGTATCTGATTCATGATGGCTCAAACGACTCCATCTTCAGATCCTCTAATCCTTTCTCCAACTACTCCTTTAATGGAGGCTTTGAGGAGACATTATGGTCTTGATTTGGAGGACAATGCTCATATTGACCTAGGGTTAGGATAACTCAAAGACAATGAACAAAGTGAATCCACTGATTTCCTCGGGTCCTTGGCTCGTAAATATGAAATAATCTTAGTTGCACTTCACATGTGCAACACATACTTAAAACATTTGATTAAAAATTAATCCAAATGTTAAGTAGAGCAAACAAAATTTCACATCCTCGTGATAGGATACTTAAGTTGTGATACTTTGATACTTAAGTTGTGCACATGTGAGGTGTAAGGCGAGGTTAAGTTGAATGTGTATCATGGTGATAGATAATCTTAGCCTTTGTGTTGGAGGATATTGGTAGAAGTTGTGGGTAGGGACCAATGGGATATCTAGGACAAATCTTTGTCAAGAACATTGAATTTTCCCTTGGAAACAATTTTTGGTTCATGGGTTAGAGATTTAAATGATTTAATGTGCTAGACTAAGGTTTGTGGCACGTTCAAGCTCGAAGAGGTTAAAGTTATTAAAAATGAGGGTAGGGCCAAAGGGCTAGGCAACTCATTTTTGCATGTGAAGGCCCCAGTGAAAATGGAAATTTGCCAAATATCAAGTTTGGGGTTAGTTTTGGGTTGCATGCAAGTGTATCTTCCATGTTGGGCTGTTTTTCTCCCATTTTTGGACTGTTTGGGCCCTGGGGTAGATCTAATGGTGAAAAACTCAATTGCGAGTGGTGAGACTTGCTGAAGCTTCAAGATAGCAAGGCAACCTGATTTGTGGTTCTGGGGCTGTAAACAGCAGGAAACCCTAAAAACAAGGTCATTGAAAGTCATTGGCGTAGAAATTAGGGTTTCAGACAGCAGCAAAACTCTAAACCAGCATGTGACCTGATTTTCTCTCTAAAAGAGGAGGGGATTGCTGTTAAAACACTTTCTTGGCATCTGATTGAAGGTTTCTCTTTTGTTTGCTGTGCTTCTCCATCATCTTAGCAAATCTGAAGATATCTAGCACTGTTTTGCTGAATTCAGTGCTAAATACTGCTGTAGTTAGGGTTTAGCAGTTTTCTTGAGAAGTGTGCCATTGAATCCCAATCATTCTCAGCCATTCTCAGTTTTGCTCAGCTGTTTGAAGGTGGACAACTGGGCTTATGCCATTGAACCCTAATTTACAGCAGAAAGTATGGTTTCTCAGCCACCTCGATGTGCATGTCCATTAAACAGAAACCCAAAGATCAGAGCAGTTGCTGGAAATGAAGTATTTATAGCAGATTTGGTGAAGATTGGACATCTGCATTGAAGTTGGCCCGCATGCAAGTGTACTGGATTCAATTTGTACACAATTGAAGGTGCAAATTGGATCTTGATGCAGCTGGTGATTGGTGAAAGCCAAATGTATTGGAATTTGTAGAAAGATCAGTCTATGTCTCAGTGTACCACGAATTCAAGCAATACAACTCAAAGAAATACTGCACGGGGTGCCAATTTTGGAGCCAATCAGGTGTTGGCTGTCCCAGATTAATGTGGTAATATATTTATTACAGATTTGTGAATTTATTTGCTTGCTGTAGTTAGTGTTAAATTAGGTCATCTATGATCCTATCTTCAATAGGGCTGTGTTACAAAAGATAGCAAAATACTCACAATGTTGTTACATCCTACTAGCACAATAGGGTCTGCGGATGTTGCAGTTCTTGCTCGTGATATGCTTTGACAAGTGGTGCTTTTGCACCCCTAGTTGTCTTCCGTTGGTTATCCACCTTGGGGGTAGAGTACACCTACGTGGACTCATGGATTGCTGCATGTGTGGGCCATTATCTTGTTGAGGCTGATAGATAGTGTCCACCCACGTTGCAGAGTAGGGGAATGTAGGTTTTCTGTGATTGATTGTGATATCATGCTGGTAGGGCAGTTGTCAATGGCCACTTTGACTTTTCTAGACAGGGATAACTTTCCAAGTTAATGTGTGTTCAAATATCTAGACTATACTGTGGAATAATTCTCTGTTCTCTCTCTTTCTCTCTTTCTCTCTCTTTTTCTCTTGAAGCATAATTAAGTTTCAAAGCAAGGATTTCACGGATATGTTAGTTTTTAGCTTGCAAGTGTTCTGTGAATTCAGCTTCTTACAAGATTCTTTGGCACAACATATTTTTAATATAGGTAAAGCACAATGATACATATTTGAAACTCTATATTAAAGATACTGGGACAGAGATGCTTGTACCAATATCAAAATCTCAAGTTTTTGAGATCGTTGAAAAATATATTCTTTTTTGGACATCACATATCTGATTGCAAATCTAATTCTTTTAAAATTTAAGTAACACAGATTGAGTGCATACTTAGTATTACCTGCAAGATATACACTAGCTTAGTCACAAATCTAGGGTTTTGCTTGGTCATCACCAGAAACCTTAATCTTGCATTGGCCAAAAAGTTCGAGCAATGCCCATATCTTAAAGACAACGGTCAAGCATGTCTCATATGTATGCATATGGATGAATGTCAATTCAGTTGATTTTTATCCTTAAATATTTTAATTGTTCCTTGGTCTATCTGAATCTTACATCCAAGTTCACACGAGGATAAACTTCATTGCCTCTTAAGAATGTTGGAGCTCATCCAATGAAGGGCCTTGGACAATCTGTTCATTGTAAATGAGACAATCCGTCTATCTTCACTGATAGGGTCTCTCTCTAGGTGATATATATAATCCATCTGTAGTTCATTTATTGAACTGTTGGCTTGCTTGTTCATCTTTCTCGTCAACTAGATCAACCATCGATAGTAGGTTGGACCTACTGCTGTATTTCCTTCTTACTATCTGTCTATAACATCCAAAAAATTGTGGATTACTTTTTCAATCTCCTTAATAAGTGAGCTGAAAAGTAGATCATTGGTTGATAATTCATGTTCCAAGTCATGGGGGTGATGAGTCATTTGGCCACCTATTGGCTGCCCATTACTTTGTGGGACTTAACTTGTTAAGTAACCTTGTTAAATCTATACATAGGTGGGCAACTGCTTTAGGGTGTGTGATAGGTGGTGGTGAGGTGAGCGGCTGAAGAGCATGGGAGACCAGGCAGTGATGGGAGAAGGGAGCAGGTGATGGTAGGGAGACAGAGTAGGGTGGGAGGTGGATCAGACAGCAATCAGGAGTGTGAAGTTGGCACAGGGACTATGAGCAGCAACATGCAGTGAGCAGGGGCTTTGCAGCAGTCAATCACAAGTACAGCCAAGCTACTTAATGCTCTCAGTTTTATTTGTCTTTACTCAGTTTGTCACGTGTTTTGTATTACCAATGTACTCATAATATGCTTTCAACTGATGCACGGGGCTTTACAGGATGCTCTAACTTGATTTTTCCCTTTTAATAGGTGGATTTAGTGGGTGTTTTCGACTTATATTATGAGGACAGATTTACACTTTCAGAGAAAGACCTCGTGACAGACACCTTGTTGGATTTTCATTGCGTTCCTCGGAGTAAGGTGCTTTACCTCTGTTTCTTGTGGTTGATGATAAATAATGGCTCAGGAAATTGGATAGTCAAGTCTGCCCATTAAGATTTTTAATGTTGAGGACTTTTGCAGGCAGCAGTAATTTTACAGGCCGCAACAATCATTAGCATTTTTCTCGGTCTTGGCATATTTGGATGGCTTACAGCCATGCGCATTAGAAAGCCTGCTGAAATGTTTCATGAAAATCATTTCTCAAATTCTACCATGGTGACAACTGCAACAAATTTAGAGACAAAAACAGAAGTATGCTACAATTAGTTGCCTTCTAACTGCTAGCAGCCACATCATTATGAACCACACTATCTAAAATCATTTGTGCTGTTTGCAGTCATTGGTCCCTATAAATGAGCAATTACGTGCAGAGGAAATGGAAGCTTTGTGTAAGTCGGTCATTGCTGATTTGGTAGAAGCTTTTGCATGGCCTGTTGAAGTTCACAGTTCGAAAAAAGGTGCATGGACACAAAAGCATGGTAATGAAGTGCACAATTCACAAGTACCTGATGCATCAGAATTGTTATCTGAAACACCTCACAATGGCAACGAGAGAACTGACCCAGTAAACAAGGCACATGTTAAGATGGAGAAATTATCTGGACTAAATGTTGAGATGATCCATCAAGCTTTAGATGAGCAAAAACGCGACGTGAATGGCAAAAAGGAAGCACTGCTTTATCAAGTAAGACTTCTGAGCACTCGTATTTGTCTCTTATTGATCCTGTTTCTTTTGAGTTAATCAGGTGTCTGCCACTTGCAAACCTAGACTTGGTTGAGCTTTCTGAGTCAGATCTTTTAAGCGCCTTGTTGAATTCTCCTGTGACACTACCTTGATGGAATGAATCACAATCTTTTTGGTACAGACGTAACCCTAGCCTGTTTAAGCATTTTGGTGGATATAGTTAGAAATTGCCTGTTATCTAGAACTGTCCGGAATTCAACATGATTTAGTATTCACCATCCTTCACACTTTTTTTGAGTTCTCCTCTTAGTGTTTGCCATATACACTGTGTTTTTCCCCACAAACCCTTCCACTGTGACACCCTAAATGCAAAACACGAAACCCTAAATGCAAAACGTAGAACGCAAAACTGCATGTGAAGGGTTTCTCAACACCCCCTCTTAGGCCCAAAAAGGGGAACAAGAGAAGAGTGAGGTGGAGATGGAATGCTACATGCTGAAGAATGCTCATGCAGTAGGTGCCACTTGGACAGTGTCCCTCGTGAGAAAATTGTTCACTTGCCTAAGTGCCCTAGTACAAAGATGATGAAAATATGCAATGCATAGGAGGAATGCGAGACTTTGTGTGGTGTTGAGAACCATAAGGATATGCCCGTACTCGATATTGGGGGTTGGCTGCATGCTGACCAAGTGACCAAGGCAAGAAGAAGAGGAGGAAGAAGATGTAGAGGATCCCTAAGATCCAAGATTTCCATCTGAAAGGTAACTTGCAGTAAAGAATAGTAGACAGAGTGAATTGGAGAACCCGAAACTCCCCTCAAGAGAGAAGCCACTAGCTCCTTGCATCCATGCAAGAAGGAATATAAAGGCTTTTGTCACGAAGTCGCGGTTGAACATCCAAGGCCTCGATCTAGGTAGATCGTTGAGATCCTGGGTATCAATAGGTGATATGAAAATTGAAAGGAAGCCATCCCATCCAAGGGTAGAAGAAGAAGGTAAAAGACCTCCGCCAGGGTGTGCGAAGGATTGAGCGGGGGGTGGGGACCCCCTTTGAAATTGGAGGAATAGGAGTCCCCTCTGAACCCCCTTTGAAACTGGAGGAATAGGAGTCCCCTCTGAAGTCGCGGTAGATGTAGATGCTCCCTCGAAGAGCAAAGAAAGATTATCCCCCTCTGAGGTAGATAGGAAATCCAAAAACTCATGGATCACAGACTTTGAAATGTTTGAGGATAAAGCAAGTGCTAATGATCGTGCCGAAGAATGTATTTGGGGTGGTGAAGAACTCCCAGAGGCGGCCTCTCGAACTTGAGTAGGTGAGAGTGAAGGGTGGGGCTGAGATTGAGCAATGAGTGGGCAACAGTCACCGGGAAGCTGAAGAAGAGGAAGGAGTTAAGCAGCCACTCTCTTTCTCAGGAGTGGACTAACGAGGAGACGGTATTAAACAATCACTATCTCTCGATGGAGCGGATTGCAAAATCGCGGGCCGTGGTAGCCACTGTACCCGAAAATAGGTGGGAGAAGACTATCGTTGGCATTGCAGCAATCTCCAGGAGGTCGTAGTGCCAATCGATCCTCCATGTGCTTGAAAGGACTTGGTGTGTATCGGATGCGTCTTATTGCCTTGAGCATAGTACTCTAATAGCAGATGTAGAATGATCTTTGTGGCCTAGAAAGGAGAGGTGGCAAAGGTAGTGCCAGGGGGGAGATGCATATACTCCGGGGGGTGGGGAGCAAAGGTTGAAGTCGGCAAGCATCGGTGGTGTGTCTAGTGATGCCACAGTAGGAGCACCCAATAATCTGGTAATCTGTTGGTAAAGAAGCCATGGATACCAGTGTGCTTTGCTGAAAGAGGCCAACCACAAACCATGAGCTGCAATGTCCGCCTCAAGGGCTAGGAGGGTAGTGGAAGGGCCGGAAATGAGTTGCCAGTGGGAGAAGGATGCGACCAATAGTAAGAGGTTGCAACTTGTTGAAAAACACAGGGAGGAGAGAGAAAGACTAAAAACGCAGGCTGTAGGAGAGAGAAAACAGCAAATGTAGGTAGTGGAGAGAGAAGATCTGCCATGATAGACTGTGGAGAGAGAAAAACAGCAGCTAGGTTGTAGAGAACAGCCACCAGCAGCAGGGAGGAGCTGCTAGCAGTTTGGTTGAGCCGCTAGTTAGGATGTTGATGCAGTGGAAGAAGAAGAGAAGTGGATGCCAAACCTGCCACTGGTCTTTGCCTTCATTGGAGTGGAGGATCTTTATCGCAGTTTGAGCAGATCCAACTCTAATACCATGTCAAAAGATGACGTACTAACGAGATAGTAGGATTTGCGGGGTGGAACACGGAGTGAACTCGGCAAACATGGAGAGGAGAAGAGAAGAGAGAAGAAACTCTAATGAATGGAATGATGAAGTTTTGAATCATGGAGTGAATGTGATACAAGGGAACAAGGGTGCTGTAGCACAAGAAAGATGATGAAGACAACTATGAACCACAAACCACAATGTCCTCCTAAAGGGGTGTGAGGGTAGTGGAGAGGTTGAAGAGAAGAGATGACAGACTGAATGAATCAGCCATAAAGAATGAGTGACAGAGGCAGCCTATAAATAGGCAAGAGACTGTCTAGGGTAGCGCCGTAGCGCCTCCTGCTGTGGGTGCCCAGACCCTTTTTGGGGCCATACACAATGAAACCCTAAACGCAAAACGTGAAACCCTAGGGTGGCGCCCTGCTGTGGGTGCCCAGACCCTTTTTGGAGCTGTACACAATGAAACCCTAAACGCAAAATGTGAAACCCTAAACACAAAACACAGAATGCAAAACTGCGGGTGAAGGGTTTCTCAACGAGATTGTCGTCATTGACCTTTGCTCTCTTGGAGACCATTGTCGTGTGCTATGAAGGTTTTTCCCACCCATTTTTAGGTGTTGTGGCTTTCCGAGCTACCAGTTCTGCAGTTCGTTGCATTGAGAGACAATGGTTGTTGGATACCATCTCCTCATCAGTTTGTTCCTTCGAGAGATGGTCGCTATTGGGTACCATGACGCGTCTCCTCATTAGTTTGCTTCTTTGAGAGACAATGGCTGTTTGACTCCTTCCACTCCTTTGGCTCTGTAGTCCACTTCATTGAGAGATAGGTTGCTGCCCACCAATAGCTCCTTAGGAGCTACCTATTTCCTGACCTCCCTTATGTTGCTCCATGGACATCAACTCCGATGCAGGCATCAATGAATTTCTATGTGATACCCCTCCCTCCATTCCCTCCTCTACTTAAGTTCATGAGGCCTTCTTTGGGAGCTGCCTAGCTTCTTTTCCATTGGAGTCCCAAATACCTTCTTTGACACTATGGGTGGCATTTCCTTCATCATTAGACACTTTGGAGGCCGTGATCCATGAGTTTTTAGATTCCCTATCTCTCACCTAGGGGGATCTAGATGGGGACTATCTTTCTTCTCTTTTCAGGAAGGATCCCATTCCTTAGGCTTTAGAGGGTGTCCCTACTTATCATGCTGTTCTTCACACATTTCTCCATGCCATCTTACCCATTGATACCTAGGATCTACATGTTCTTCCTAGTTCGGGGCCTTTGACACCTTCACTACAAGTTCCCTTGCAAGTGGAGTAGTGGGATTATAGGGTGGATCTTCTCTCTCTCACACCTCTTAGGGCATATTTTTGGGCGCAAGGGGGTGTTGAGAAACACATTCATTAAGTTAATTTCATTACCTTAATTCCTATTTTGGTTTCCATTTACCACTCCAAAAAGGCTTTATTTGTATCATTAGTTAGTGTTTGGGCTCCACCTGAGATAGATAGGGCATCGCACTAGATACTTCAATGGGCACCACTTCAGAGTTTTGGGGCACCATTGAAGAGAGTTCATCGGCTCATGTGCCTATATATAGGGCATGGGCATTCATCTATTCTTCACTTCACTCCACTACACTCCACACTTAACTCTCTCATTCATTCTTCATCATTCCCCCTAGTACGCCCTCTCAATCCTCTTACCACTGGTGTCCACACCCCTACCTTGGTGGATATCTTAGCTCATGGTGTTGTCAAGTTGAACGTGACACCCCCACCTTGGCAGATATCTTACGACTGGTGTCCACACCCCTACCTTGGCGGATATCTTAGTTCATGGTGTTGTCAAGCTGAATGTGACGCCATACCAATAGTTGATTTCATTTTGGTGGTCTTCTTCACATCGCCATCAGACACTTGAGATTGCTGCGTTCTCAGTGTGGCAGCTTGTTCTTCATCATCCATACTATTGCATTTACTGTTTTCACTCCTCCCTGGATTGGTACAGCAGATCATCATCATCATTATTGTGTGTTTCCAGCTCTTGTTGCCACCCCCACACCCAGGCGATAGTTCCCAGCCAGCCATTTTATGGAGGCTGCGCTTGCAGCAGTTTCAGGCCATCTATAGTAGGTTACACCCTCTTTATCAGCCCTAAATCGGATATGTGTGTTTTCATGTTTTCTTCACTTTCGAAGGGCTGTCCAGCAGTTGCCTGTTTGCAGCCACTTACATGGAAAGATCTTTATTAGATATTGTTGCGTTTTCTTCTCCATGTGGCTGCCGTGCAGTCTCCTTGATAGCAGCCATCATCTCAAAGAGATTTCAGCATATCCTTCATCTTTAACAGCTCCTGAGGATTGTGCTTTGCTTCCTACTTTGCTATCCTTCATCTTTTAGCATCTAGTGCGATACTCTATTGCTCGTAGAACGGTGTTTTGCTCCCTTCACTGTGCAGATTCCTTACAAGTGCTGTCACGTGATTAGCTAGGACGAGGACGATGTAGTCATCTTTGAGCTTTTGCTTCATTGTATCAACACGATCCAATGTTCACCATTTATCATTCTTCACTCCTTTTCTAAGTTTTCTTTTCTCAAAGTTTGTCGTACACTTTGTGTTTCTCTCCGAAAACCCTACTGTCTCTCTGATATGATATGATTTCATACCATCGCGTTACTTTTCTTAATGTTAGTGATTTAGTTTACTGGTCATCATCTTCTCCTCTTTGATAGTATGTGAGGACTGCATTCTGCTTCCTCTATAGTTGTCCTTCATCATTCAACGTTTACCTTTGATACCCTACTGCTCGGAGGATTGTGTTTTACTCCCTTCATTGTGCAGATTCCCTATAGGTGTTGCCACCTGATCGGTGAGGACAATGCAGTCCATTTCAAGCTTTTCCTTCATTGTATCAACATGATTCATTGTTCATCATTCTTTACTCTTGTTTTGAGTTTTTTCCTTCTCTCAATATTTGTCGTACATTGTGTTTCTTCTTGTAAACCCTACTGTCTTTGTGATATGGTATGAGTGCATATTGTCCCGTCACTTTTCTCAACATTTCTGTTCCTACTCACCACTTTGTTTCGTGGTGTGATAATTATATGATTATCCAATATTGTTCCGGTGGGCACCCTACCATTTGTCATTTGGGTAGTTTGGCGTATGTGTTCATTTGTATTTGCCTAATGTAAAAAAAAAGAAGAAGAAAAAGAAAACACCACCTACATTTTGCATTAAATGCAGGCCATTTAAAAGCTAATTTGTTATTCCAGCAGCCAACAATTTCTCATATTTGATCTCTTGAACACTTGGTGCTTGAAATAATCCTTCTTCTCTCGCTATCTATGTTCTTCTCGAACACATGGCAGGCTGGCGATGATGCAAAACAACAAAACGTAGATCTAGTTGCCATGTGGCAGGCTGGCGACAACTCTGCAGGTCCAAATGCATGCTGGAAATGACAGATCTAGTTGCCATGTGGCAGGCTGGCGACAACTCTGCAGGTCCAAATGCATGCTGGAAATGACAGATCAGCAGTAAATGCATCAGTCTTGGGGATGGCAGCAGGTTGTAAATAGTTGCCAACAATAGTAGGGGGACGGGATGGTAGGTGCCTACGTAGATCTAGCTGCCACGTGGCAGGCTGGCGACAACTCTGCAGGTCCAAATGCATACTGGAAATGACAGATCACCAGTAAATGCATGTGTCTTGGGGATGGCAGCAGGTTGTAAATAGTTGCCAACAATAGTAGGGGGACGGGGTGGCAGGTGCCTGATGATAGGAAATAGTAGGCAACAACTTGAATTGAGATATCCTTCATGAGCAGGGTGTGGATAGTAGACAGAAGGCACTTGCAAGCTGAAAAAGGAGATTGGGGCTGGGTGGTGGGCAGCGTGTTTTTATAGGTGGATGGGTCCACTCTCTAGGATCATGTTTCTTTTTAATAAAAGTTTGGTAAATGTGCTCTTTGGGGTTGTTATTAAGAGATAATTAAGTTTAGATTGCATTTTTAGCTCAATACCCCCCTCTCAAGCCCAAAATTGGAGTTAGGAAAGAAATGTCAAGATAGCTCAAGCCCAATTTTTATTTTAACCCAAGATGTCCCACCCCAAAGCAGCTAGGGTACGGGCAAAGGGTGTCAAGATAATAGGTATGCTTTGATACCATGTCAAAATATGCGATGGTGCAGAGAGTTAGTAGCGTATGTAGGGAGAAACACGGAGTGCGTACAACAAACACTAAGAGAGAAGTGAAACTCAAAAACACAAGAACACGGTGATGATGCATTGAATCGTGCTATGAGAAGAAAAGCTGATACAATGGAGCCAAAGCTCGAAAGATGAATGCACGGTCTTGTTTAAATCAGGCAGCAGCACCTGTGGGTATTTGCACAATAAAGGGAATGAAACACAATCCTTTGGGAAGTGGGCTATCGAAGTAATCATTGGAAGGTGATGGACAATTGTTGAGGGAGCGAACCGTAGTCCTTTGATGTCTTTGGAGATGAGGAAGATGATCACAAGTTGTCCCTGGAGTAAACCATAGTCCTCAAATGTTGGGGAGATGAGCTAGACTTCAAACGCAAGTACATGAGCCCAAAATGGTGAAAAACGCAAATAGTAGAATGCTGACGCTTGTGTGGGAAAGGTCGCTAGATGTGGAGGCGATGCTTGATGATGGAAAATGTAGGCTGTAGGGGCCTCCTCTGTGCAAAACGTAAGGTAGATGATGATGCGAGCAGGTGGAGATTGTCACCAAGATTTGAGAAGACCCAAAATGCAAGCAAATTGTTGCTACTTGGTGGAGAAGAGAAGTTGCCAACTATCAAATGATGACTCCAGCATGGTGGAACCTCCAAACGTAGTTTGAAAGGTAATAGAAACAAGGCGCCTTAAGGAGAAGGGGAAGGGTGACCATGAACTGCGATGTCCTCCTGTAGGTGTATGGGCAATAGTGGAGTGAAGAGAGAAGAGTGTTGGAGTGACGGAGGAAGAGGGATGAAGAATGATTGAAGTGGTATATGAATGAATGAAGTGATTGCCTATTTATAGGTATAACTTGTCTAGGGTGGTGCACCACTGTGTGGGCGTCTACTGAAAAAGTGATCAAAATGTGGATACCAACCCTTCTTGAGACTGTCAATGCAAAACCCTAAATGAAGTGTGTAAACCGAGTAAGTGGTTTCTCAACACCCTCTCTCAGGCCCAAAAAGGGATGAAGAAAGAGGAGTGAAGAGAGATACAAAGAAGATGTAGAGGATTTTGGAGATCCAAGATTTCCACCTGAAAGGTAATGTGTACTAAGGAATAGTAGACAAGATGAATTGTAGAACCTAGCTCCACCTCGGGGGAGAAGCAACTAACTCCGTAACTCCATACCTGAAACAATTCGAAGGTCTCGTCACCAAGTTGTGTCTGACCTTCTAAGGCCTTGAGCCAAGTGGTACCTGTAGATCCTGGGTAACATTAGGTGAAATGATTGCTCGAAGACAACCATCCCCAAAGAGTAAATAGTAGAGAAGAACTTTAGGATGAGTAGGTGCCCCCTCGGAGAGAGGAGACGTAGGGGTCCCCTTTGAGAGCAAAGAGAGTATATCCCCCTCGGGGAGAGAGGGAATCTAAAAACTCATGGGTCATGGACTCCAAATTATCCGATGACGAAGGAAGTGCTGCCGATCGTATTGAAGAAGGTATGTGGGGAGTCGAAGAATACCTAGAGGTAGCCTCTCGAACTTGAGTAGTCGAGGGCGGGAAAAGGTAAGGCTCATGCAGAGCAAAGGGTGGGCAACAATCGATGTCTCTCAATGGAGTGGACTGTGGAGTTGAAGTAATGGAAAGTGTCAAATAGCCATTGTCTCTCGAAGGAGCGGACTATTGAGGGGACCATATCCATAATCATCTCTCTCAGGGGAGTGGATTGTATAATTGTGTTTTGTCGAGGTGGCATTCTTGGAACCCTAGAAGAAGTAGAAGCAACCTTCGTAGCACATTGTGGCAGTTGCAAGGAGACCATGGCGCCCGATGATCCTCCTTTTGCTTGATAGGGCTTAGTGTGCATCGGATGTGTCTTATTGCCTCAAGCATAAAAATTTGAAAGCCGTGGTGGAGAATAAACTCTGTGGCCCAGAAGGGAGAGGTGGCACAATGAGCGCTTGGGGCACATGTACATTGGTGTTGTAGGGAGCAAAGGTCCATGTTAGCAAGCATCGGTGGGAGGTTCGATGATGCCAGAAGAGGAGCACCTAGTGGTCTGTCCACTTGCCTATGGAGAAGTCATAGCACCGGAGTGTCAACTTGTAAAAAGGAAGGATGGGTGGGAGAGGAAGCGAAGGGTATCTCTGTCTCTTGGTGATGCAGTGGAAAGGAAGGGGAAAATCAATAGATAATATTGAATTCTCAACTTGTCTTTGCCTTCTATGATGAACAAGTCTTTAGCCCTCTGAGCTCATGCACTTTGATACCATGTTAAGCTAACAAGTATGCTCTGAGTTATAAAACTCATTCCTTCTACTGTTATACATAAACTTGGATCAAATCTTGCTCTTATCTCCTGAAATTTTGGGCTGAAATTAGCTGAATATTCAGCCTAATATTTACTGTTATAAAATACAGCATTGGTACTTGGCACTTTGTTGAATAATGGCCACTAATGATTCTAGCAGTAGTGACACTAAATCCCTTTTTGAAATCAAGGGGTTTGATGGCATTGGCTTTGACTTGTAGAAGGATAGGATGCAAGGCATTTTATTTCTCAAGGATTGTGATGGTGCTCTCTTGAAAATCAAGCCTTTTTGATGGTGTACTTACATACATTAAGCGTCTTGATACAACTTGTGCCATATGGAAAAAGTTGATAGACACTTATGAAAATACAACTCCAGTAAATCAAGTGCATCTCATGCACAAGGAGTTGGATGAGTCTAGTCAGCATTAGAGCATTTGAGTGCTAAGTCAGTTGCAAGACTTTGGTTTGTAGCCCTTTAATGATAAATTGAACGCTATTTTCTTGTTGATAACTTTGCTTGATAGCTGGGAGTATTTGGTTGTTTCACTAAGCAATAACCCTGCTTTAACCTTTGATGGTGTTAGGGGCTCTATTCTCAAGGAGGAGATTAGAAGAAAGTCCAGTGGAGAAAGTAATGGTTCAGCCTATCATCTTAGAGGCAGGTCAGAAAAGAGGGGTATTGCAAGAAATAAAGACCAAAGTAAGAGTAAAAGCAAGGGTAAACAACAGGATGTTACTTGCTATCAATGTGGACATAAAGGGCATAAAAAGCTTGATTGTCGATACTACAAGAAAGAGCAAGAAAGAAAGAAACATCAAGGAAAGAAAAAGAAGGATTTCAATAAAGATGATGACAACTCTCCCTCAAAAGAAGTTGCGAAGGCAAATGTTGCATCTAGTGTGGTCATTGAAGAGCTCTCTGACACTGGAGAGATACTTATTGTAACTTCATGTAATGATGTAGATGTTATGGTAGTAGTAGTCGATATGCACATCACCAAAAAGAGGTGATTAATGCCTTACTTTTAGCTCATGATAGGTTGTCCCAATCATGGATAGTGGACAATGATGCCTCTTTTCATGTTACTCTCTCTTTGCAATCATTTTTTGAATACATTGTAGGTTGCCTAGGCAAGGTTTACTAGGGCAACAATCATGCATGTGAAATAGAGGGTGTAGGTACCATTCACTTGGCCCTTGAAAATGGCCAAGAGCTAATTTTGTAGGATGTCAGATATGTAACTGGTATAAAGAAAAGTCTATTGTCAGTTGGGCAACTTGATGCAAGAGGACATTTTACTATCTTTGGTGGTGGATCTTGGAAGGTCCGCAAGGGCTTTATGGTGATTGTTAAAGGCAGCAAAAAGAGGACTTTGTATTATTTGCATTGTAAAACATTACTTGGAAAGTTTTTGGTTGTGGTTGAAGTTCATTTACAGATGGAACTTTGGCATGAAAGATGTAATATTCCCGCCATAATATTTTATATCAAGAAACAAAATCGGGTTTGAAATGTTTTAAAAATTACTTGTCGAGTTATCACATAAGTGACTGCACATAAATTTTTAATATCGAGTCTTGCATTAAATCAATTCCGCAATTTGACACGAGAAGATGCCTCAATGTTCTCGGCCAACAAGAAGCAAAGACTCCTCGTAAATAATATTACGATGGCTTGGTCATAATTTTTCTCGCGTTATATTTGGTTTAGAATTCCCGATTTCATTTAATGCATCAAAGATTGCATTGATTTTGTAACCGCAAGACAAATCACAAAAGCCTTAATTGATAGACAAAGAACATGCAAGAACGAGCATGATATTTAGTAAGTTAAGTATCAAAGAGTATGACATGACTTTAATAATTAGATAAGTCATAAGATAACTTGGCTGAAAACCACTAGATGAAGTCGTTTTGAAGAAAAAAAGACGTTTTGAAAAAATATGCAAAACATCACGACGTTTTCGATATCCGGAGGAAGAGAAAGCATTTAAAAATCATTCCCATGCCACCATCCAATAGGTAGACACTCAAAATGCATTTTTAATCAAGCTCACTTGGCTCTTGACAAGTAGCCAAAAGAATGAGTCAACTGTATGCTCCTTCTCATGGCTATAAATACATCCCCTCTTCTTCACAAAAAAAGCAAGAAGGAAGATCTCTTGATGATGAAAAAATTTCTCCACTTCTCTTTTCCATTGTAGCTTGAGCCTTAAAGGAGGAAAATACCCCTCTTCTATTTCATTTTCATTTTCTCTATTCTCTGTTACGCCTTCCTCCCATACAACCATATCGCTAAGCAAAACATTGGTGAAATTTTTCTGTATGACCACCGACTCTCCCTGAACTACCACATCAATTTCACTTGACATTCATGGCTCCACGAGGTCATAAAAATTCAAGAAGGCCATTCGAAGCAAGAAAAGCAAGAAACGCGGCCGATGGAGAAAATGATGCGGTAGGAATTGACGAAACTCCCATTAGTGCAAACCTGATAGAGGTAATATATTGTCGGTTTGGAAAAAAATAATGTTTTATAAGCTTATCACTATATTTGGCTTTAAATAATTATAAATGCATTTGAAAGAAAATGCATATGAAGTGTTGCTTAGGAAAATAGCCTAAGTAATATAATGATTAACTATTTAGTGAAAAGACACTTTCACTTGGAAAAGGATTATATGCCTGTCATTAAGAAAATATCGTAATTATGGTTTATTTCGTGATATTTATTTTTATTTCGTTAATGACGCATGTGATCATAATAACAGAAAAAAGATAGACGGTGTTAGGGAACTGAATATTTTATAATTTTTCCCTGAAAGTGACTATCTCTATTTTATTTTGCTAATGATAAACAGACGCATAGGCACTCTCATACTTATCCTCACTGATAAGGTTATTACCATCATCATCAAATGATGGCTCCCTAGGCAATGACAGTCTAGACTCTAACTATAGGCAAGGGGGGAATGTCATCATCAGGGACTGGATGAGAGCTACTAGAGTCCCGCCTCATATATGTCTACAAACCATCTAAACCACTCTTCGTCGATCTCGGAGGGCGCCGAATGACCATGCCCTTGCTGGCAACTCGAACTCCTCGCCCACGAGCACGTTGACTATGAGTGTCACAGGTGTCTGTTGCTATGAGCTCTCTGTAGAGCTCTGCAAAGTTTTGCTCCTCCTCATCGACCTCCTGATGTACACTCGCAAGAGTGTCACCCATCAACTTGAATGCATCAACATTCACCTACACAATGCACATAAGATAATAGATTATAAATACTAAATTGTTGAGTATAATACTATAAAGTAACAAGTTGAAACCAACAAATTTAAAAATTAAACTTAACTTATCATTTTATGGTTAGGTGTTTACTTGCTTTGGACTACCTATACTCATCATGGCCTTCATCATGTGCAAGTTAGTATGGCAATAGACTAGCCGCTTTAACTGTCGTGTGCTAAGACGATTGCGAATCTTCGTGTAAATGAGAGAATAGACACTCCGGTTTCTCTCACATGCACCCGAAGAGCAATCCTGCGCAAGGACTGTCATGGCCAAGGGCTGAAGAGTCTCCAGCGCATATTTAAAATTTTGCCACCAAAGTAGAGGCTTTACAAGTGACTCCCTTCTCTAACAAGTGGGAGAAGAAAATGCCACATGTCCTCTTTGATTTGCATAGCATCCAAGCTCCTCTAAGATTGTGTTGTGGTTATCTATGGGGACCACACGAGTCAAATATGCAAGCTGATTTGAGCGGAGCTCTCTGTTATCCATGATCGCCGGTAACTTGTAGGCCGGATGCACCAATGCTACAAAACCATGTATGGGCCTATGCATCCATGCCCATCTCCTCTCTGCTATCTCTATGATGTATGCATGCTGAGAATTTGTGATCACTGTGCAAGCCCGTATCTCCACCAATGCCGCTCTGAAGAAGTGAACGAGAAGACCCATGGTGGACCCCTCGCAATCAGTCATGCGCACCACCCTATAAAAGGGAGTCACGGCAATCACAATGGCACAGACTTTCTGCCAAAACTGCTCATCAAGGCACAGCCGCTACATGGCTTTCGCCTCCTCGGTCTTATGCTCATCCCACTCATTCCATAGAGTGGACACCACTGTTTGGTGTAGGGCGGACCGCACCTCATAAAGCCGCTCCAACAATAACCACATATAAGCAAACCGAGTTGAAGAAGGCTTCTTCAACTCAAGTTTGCTATGCTTGCGATACATTGCAAGCACCTTCACCTTCACCGTAAAGAAGGTGATAACAAATGTAGCCTTGTGTACCACCCTCTTCACCCATTTTAGCTTCCCGATGTCCTCCATGAGCAAGTCCAAACAATGACTTGCACATGGAGTCCACACGATCGAAGGAAACTTGGCCTCAAGCAAACGGCCCATGTGCTGACAATTGGATGCATTGTCGGTCACAACTTGCACCACATTCAACGGGCCCACCTACAAGTACATCATACATGGCATAAATTATAAAAGCTTCGAGGAGAGATGAATCATGAATCATGACTTGAAAATTCTAATTATGATTCATGAATAACGAAAGCAACTTTAAAAAGACAATGTGTACCTCAATGATAGCTTGCCGAATGTGGTGGTAGATGAATGGGCCGGTCGTTTTTCTTCCCCTCTTGCCGGTGTCTACAGCCCACAAAAAATATGTGCAAAGTGGACATGAAACGAGTATGTTGATGATACCCCGTTTCTTACGGTCACTCCATCCATCGGTGAAAATGGAGCAACCGTATTTTGTCTATGCGGCCCGAATAGGATCAAGGGCTTTATCAATCCTCTCCTTCTCTTCATCAATCTTCTTCGTCCTCGTAGCATTGTATGAGACGCCGCTCCATCTTTCACATGGGCCCACATGAGAATCATCTTCTTCCATTACTCATGCTTTAGGATGTTGAATGCAAGATTGCACTCGATCACCGTGCATGCAATCTCAACATTGGCTTGTCGTTGCCTTTCTCTAAGAAAGGCAACCGATCCACGTATATGACTGGGAGCTTGAGAGAGAGAGGATTACCTCTTCGGTACGGCATGAGCCTCTAACCTTTGCCTTTTGCCAATGCTGGAGCCCGAAGCGGATGTGGAGTCGGCACTACCAATGGTGGAGGCCTAACCCACATTGGTCGAAGATAGGCCTACATTTGAGGCTTCCTCATGAGTAGGCATAGGTGTAGATGCCGCCGCTGATCCGCCACCTCCTCCTCTAATGGATCCCCCTCTCATCTTGGCGAGAATCTCGTCCACAATGTGTTGAGGGATCGACTTGCATGGAGCGACTTGCTCCCCCCCCCCCCCCCCCCCCCTCTCTCTTGTAAACGCCTCGAACAACGTAGTATGCTTAACAATTATGATATTCGATTGTTTTCGAGATTTAATATAAAAGAGAATGAACACTTAAAGCTGAAAATGAAAATTACTCACAAAATTACAGCCATGAAAATGTAAAAGTAATGGAGACAAGATTGGGGGTTGAAGATGGGCAACCCCCCCTCCCCGAAGGAATGTATTTTTGCTCAACCCAAGTCCCTTAGGGAAGAGCTTAGTTACAATCAACCTGAGAGTGAGGAGAAGTAATTCTCACTCTCACAAGATCATGCAAAGATGTACAAACACACATGCATTATCTATTATGCAATGATAAGAACTGATTTCTTTACAGTATGAGAGAAGAAAGAGGGGAAATCAGCCTTTCTCCATCGTTGAACAGTAGTACATGGATAGGGCTTGCTTCTTGTTGCTAAAATGGAAGAAAGAGCTTGAGAATGAGGTGCTGTAATGAATTTACAGGCTTGCTGTTCTGTAAAACAGCAGTGATAGAAGAGGGAATATGGAGGAATTTGATAATGGAGAAGTGGGGGATGATGATGGGGATGGATGGGGCCAGTTTCTGGCTATCTGTGGGTGCTGTACATGAGTTTTCAGCAAAGAAAAATGATGCTGAATGAAGAAAAACGAGTTCTTATTTATAGGAGAGGGAAGAGCTAGTACAAAAGGGGAAAGTGGAGTAGCACAAGACAAGTATCTAGCCACATGTCATGAGATGTGACAAGTGGTGGGACACTTGGAAACTTGTGTGACAAGTGTCTTGACACTTGTTTCTTCTCTATGGCCTTCCTTTTTGGGCTGAATACTGTCAAGAATAGAAACAACCAAATTTAGTAAGCATAGTCAAAGTACTGAACTTACTATTTTTAGAATGACATCCCTATTTTTTAGGACTAGCATTTTTAGGCTAATTCGAGGCTCCTAAAATTTAGGGACCCCCTCAATATGGGTGTCATATGAAAGCTTTTTCCGTGTATATCGCAAAAACGGTATCAGAATCTTCATGTGACTTTCCTATGCAAAGAAATGTGCATTTCAAGCTTTTAGCCCACACATGCACATTATATAAGCATTTCATGATCATGCCATCTTGTTGATTGTAACTGTTTGTTCTGGTGGATCTAGCCCACACTTCAAGGCATCAATCTTTGGAGTCTAACCCTGATATGCGTGAGTTCTGGTCACAGGCGCCCAATCGGCCATATAGGTGGAAGTGTGAACTATCTTTTCTCTAACCCACCGCGTGGGTCCACCATAACCTGTGACCACTCATCAGTGGCCAGCTCCAATGCACTTTTCTTTATATCTAATTAGTGCGAAGGAAATAAATTTAATAAATCATTATATAGACAAATTAATGAAAAAGGATACAAATTCTGTTTCTATAGAGTTGTGACAGCCCTCTGGCTTTTATTCAGCTGTCCTCGGCTGAAAAGCTTCTTGATATGGCTGAAGAATGTTTGGGTAATCCTTCATGAAATTTTCATCTACCCACTGTGCATCTGTTGTGGATAGATTCTTGAATTTTAGTAAGAATTTTCGTGTCACAAGGCCACTTCTCGTGGTTCGATACTTGTGAAACAAAATCTGTTCAGGTTCCAAGAGTTGCTCTGTTTCTTCAACTTTTGGGGGATCTTAAGTAATGGGTTTCTTTGGTTCTGGTTCTATGTAAGGTTTTAGCAAACTTACATGAAAAGCATTGTGTATTTTCCAATGAGCAGGAAGCTCAAGTCGATAAGAAACTTCATTTATTTTCTCAATCACTTTGAAGGGTCCAAAGTATCTACTGGAGAGCTTTGGAAAAGATGAATTTTGACCGGAACCTTGTTTGAGCCTGCTTTTATCAAACTTTAGCAAGGCATACTTTGATAGTGGCTCAAACTTGATCCATTGCGGTTTTTAAATCTAAAGCGAACTCATCAGCAGGCAAAAATCTTATCTTTAGTGCAAATAATTGGAGGAGGAATCACTTTACCTTGTACTATTTCATTTGGAGCTTTCCCTGTGGATGAGTGCACTGTATTGTTGTAAGCAAACTCCAATAATGGAAGATATTTCTCCCATTGTGACTTATGTTCACTAACATAAGCTTTCAACATATCCAAAAGAGTGAGATTCATCACCTCTGTTTGGCCGTCAGTTTGAGGATGAAAAGCTGAGGAGAACTTTAAAGTGGTTCCCAAATTCTCAAATAAAGCACGCCAAAAGTTACTTGTGAATTTGGAGTCTCTATCTGAAATGATCTCAAAAGGCATACCATGTAATCTGAAGATATGTTGAATGAAAAGTCTTGCAGCTTGTGCGGATTTCAATGTTTTATGACATGGAATAAAATGTGATTGTTTGCTGAATCTATCAATTATGATCCAAATCATATCATGACATTGAGGTGTTCTTGGAATACTTGAGATGAAATCCATTGTGATAGATTCCCATGGATCTTTGGGCATTGGAAGAGGTTGCAACAATCCTGGAATCTTCTGCCTATCATACTTGGATTTTTGGCATACCAGACAAGCCTCAATGAAATTATGTGTATCTCTTCGTAATGTTGGCCAATAAAAGTAGCGCTCAATTGCACTTAGAGTGGCTGCCCTCCCTCTATGCCCTGCATAAGGGGGTTCATGACTTTCTTTAAGCACCTTTTGTCGAACAGGAAGAGTGACACAAAGGCGATTGTTCATGAGAAGGTCACCGTCTTTGATGGAATAATCTGGATGAGAACCTCCTTGCTGTAAATTTGACTAAATTGCTGCAAAATTAGTATCTTCATCATAAGTATTCTTCATCGTTTGAAAATCTTCATGATGAGTCACTGTAATAGTTGCAATGCGAGGCACTCTAGAAAGTGCATCAGCAACTACATTTTGTTTCCCTGGAGTGTACATAATTTGAAAATGAAACATAGACAAGAAATTTTTCCATCTTGCATGTTTCTCCTGCAAATGTTTTTGAGTCTTGAAATACTTCAAGCTTTGATGATCAGTTTTAATAAGGAATTCATTGCCTAAAAGATAATGTTTCCATATCTTTAAAGCATGAACCACTGCTAAGAGCTCCTTTTCATAAATGTCATACCTTTTCTCCACTTCACGACCTTACAAAGAAGAAGATCTCTTTCCAATGGAAGGAAAAAGAGAAGGCAGCCTTCACAAGGCTGAAAACAGCTCTTACTTCTGGACCTGTTCTTATCATTCCAGATCTGGTAAAGCCATTTATGGTGGGGCAGATGCTTGCGGTGATTGTATTGGTGCAGTGCTAAATCAAGAAGGCCATGCCGTAGCCTTTGAAAGCCGCCGTCAATGCCCCGAACAACGTAGTATGCTTAACAATTATGATATTCGATTGTTTTCGAGATTTAATATAAAAGAGAATGAACACTTAAAGCTGAAAATGAAAATTACTCACAAAATTACAGCCATGAAAATGTAAAAGTAATGGAGACAAGATTGGGGGTTGAAGATGGGCAACCCCCCCCCGAAGGAATGTATTTCTGCTCAACCCGAGTCCCTTAGGGAAGAGCTCAGTTATAATCAACCTGAGAGTGAGGAGAAGTAATTCTCACTCTCACAAGATTATGCAAAGATGTACAAACACACATGCATTATCTATTATGCAATGATAAGAACTGATTTCTTTATAGTATGAGAGAAGAAAGAGGGGAAATCAGCCTTTCTCCATCGTTGAACAGTAGTACATGGATAGGGCTTGCTTCTTGTTGCTAAAATGGAAGAAAGAGCTTGAGAATGAGGTGCTGTAATGAATTTACAGGCTTGCTGTCCTGTAAAACAGCAGTGATAGAAGAGGGAATATGGAGGAATTTGATAATGGAGAAGTGGGGGATGATGATGGGGATGGATGGGGCCAGTTTCTGGCTATTTGTGGGTGCTGTACATGAGTTTTCAGCAAAGAAAAATGATGCTGAATGAAGAAAAACGAGTTCTTATTTATAGGAGAGGGAAGAGCTAGTACAAAAGGGGAAAGTGGAGTAGCACAAGACAAGTATCTAGCCACATGTCATGAGATGTGACAAGTGGTGGGACACTTGGAAACTTGTGTGACAAGTGTCTTGACACTTGTCTCTTCTCTATGGCCTTCCTTTTTGGGCTGAATACTGTCAAGAATAGAAACAACCAAATTTAGTAAGCATAGTCAAAGTACAGAACTTACTATTTTTAGAATGACATCCCTATTTTTTAGGACTAGCATTTTTAGGCTAATTTGAGGCTCCTAAAATTTAGGGACCTCCTAAAATTTAGGGACCCCCTCAATATGGGTGTCATATGAAAGCTTTTTCCGTGTACATCGCAAAAACGGTATCAGAATCTTCATGTGACTTTCCTATGCAAAGAAATGTGCATTTCAAGCTTTTAGCCCATACATGCACATTATATAAGCATTTCATGATCATGCCATCTTGTTGATTGTAACTGTTTGTTCTGGTGGATCTAGCCCACACTTCAAGGCATCAATCTTTGGAGTCTAACCTTGATATGCGTGAGTTCTGGTCACAGGCGCCCAATCGGCCATATAGGTGGAAGTGTGAACTATCTTTTCTCTAACCCACCGCGTGGGTTCACCATAACCTGTGATCACTCATCAGTGGCCAGCTCCAATGCACTTTTCTTTATATCTAATTAGTGCAAAGGAAATAAATTTAATAAATCATTATATAGACAAATTAATGAAAAAAGATACAAATTCTGTTTCTATAGAGTTGTGACATCCCTCCCCCCCCCCACCCCCAAAGTCTTGGAAAGATGTTGGAGAAGTCGGGTCGCACCACTTGTGTAGCTCTTCTTGCAATACTTGCATATTCAATTGTGGGAGTTGGACTTCTTTGTGTCCCTTTCCACATGGATGGCGTGCAAGATGAAGGGCTCATGCTTCTTGCGTGTCATGGTGCTGAGGCGAGGCCAGAGTCTTGATGAAGAGGAGAGAGTCGAGCCTTGTCACTCCGATCGGCGGTGATGCTTGAAGAGGGAGGGGATGGGGGAAAGAGGAGAGAGTGAGATGATGCTTGAGCCTTGAAGATGGAGGGGATCGGAGAAACTTGGAAAGTTGGAAGAAGAACGAACTTTGAAAAGGGAGAGGATGGGAGGAAGACTCAAGAGAAGAGGGGAAGAGGAGAGAGGAAGAGGGAGCTTGGAGGGGATGGGAGCTTGATGCAGCCTTAGAGTCTTGGAGACAAGAGGGAGGGCTGAGGAGAGACTTGCAAGAGTGTGTATGTGTCGCAAAGGTCAATCATGCCCAGTTTGTGTCTTTTTCCCTAGCCCGTTTCGCCTGGAAACTCTCTGGATAGCTCGCCTTGTCCCATAGGATACATGGCCAAAACACGTCTAAAATCTCGTACAAAATAGTACGGATACGTACCATACAATTCATATGGTACGAACCTATCCGTTCGACATACGAGTGCAACCCTGGCTACAGCCGGAAGATAATGGACGGCAAATAGATGCACATGATGGAATAGGACAGCAAGAAGAGCATGCTGAAAACAGGTTATAGCGGCAAGAAAATGTTGAAAATCAGCCACCAAGTGATGGTGTGCATATACTTGAGGATGTAGGCCCATTGCCTAACAATACAAATCATTGGGTAAGAAGGTCTACTCATATCAGAAGGCAGCCACAGTGGTTTCAACCATCTTTGGATTGCATTTTATTGACTGATGAAGGTGAGCCTTTGACATTTAGAGAGGCATAGTCATGTGAAAACGAGAGAAAGTGGGAGCTCGCTATGTAAGAAGAGATGAAGTTTCTATATGTGAATAACACATGGGAGTTGTACCTTTGCCCAAGGATAGGAAAGCTATTCCTAATAAATGGGTTTACAAGGTGAAATGTATTGATAGGAAACCCAAGTACAAGGCACGTTTGGTTGCTAAGGGCTATACACAGAAGGAAGGCATAGACTTCCAAGAGGTTTTTTCACCCGTGGTAAAGATGACTATACTCCATGTTATGTTTGCTCTCACTGTATCCTTGGATTTAGAGTTGGATCAGATGGATGTGAAGACTGCTTTTCTTCACGGTGACCTGGATGAAGAGCTGGTACATGAAACAACCCGAAGGTTTTGCTATTCCAGGGAAAGAGCATTTAGTTTGTAAGCTAAAACATAGTCTATATGGGTTGAAACAAGCCCCTAGACAGTGGTATAAAAAATTTGATACTTTTATGCTTAACTAAGGATTTAAACTCAAATCATGCTGATCACTGCTTATACACAAAATGCTGATAATGGAAGCCTTATTGTGCTGGCCTTATATGTGGATGACATGCTACTTGCAAGAAAGCATAAGAGTATTTTAAATGCTTTTAAAAGGCAGTTGAGTTCAGCCTTCTCAATGAAAGATTTGGGAGCAGCTGAACACATTTTGGGCTTGCACATTAAAAGAGATAGAGGGCAGCACTTGTTGTTTCTCTTACAGGACAAGTACATTAGCAAAGTACTTAACAGATTTAATATGGCTGATGCTAAGCCTCTTGGTGTGCCTTTACCGCCATATATAAAGCTTAGCAAAGTTGATTGCCCAAAAGATGACGCAGCTCATGTAGTGGGAGTTGTTAGTAGATTTATGTCTAACCTTGGCAAACCGCATTGGGAAGCAATGAAATGTATCTTTAGATACTTAAAAGGTACATGAGAAAAGTGTATATGCTATGGAAAGGGTACACTAGGTTGCAAGTATTCTATGATTCGAACATGGTAGGAGATCTTGACACTAGAAAATCTACCAGTGGGTACGTCTTTAATTTGGCTAGTGGGACTATTTCTTGGTGTCAAGGTCGTAGAAAATTGTAGCACTGAGTACTATAGAGGCTAAATATATTTCAGCCATAGAAGCTTCTGAGGAAGCTATTTGGCTTGACCATTTGGTCAAGGATTTTGGTTTTTCTTCAGGTACTCCAATGCTTGGTTATGATAGCTAGAGTACCGTATGTCTGGCTAAGAATGCCATGTTTTATGTATGTACCAAACACATAGATGTTTGGTACCACTTCATTTGACAGGTTTTGGATGATGGTCTTATCACATTGACTAAGGTTAAAACCCAAGATAACCCTGTAGATGTTCTCACTAAGAGTCTTGCAAAGGCTTAGCATGAGCATTGCATCCAATTAGTGGGAGTTGGCTAGCTTAAAGGTACCACTTCGGGCCTTTAAGTGGGAGGTTGTTGGGTGTAAAGTCCCTTTAATCTCTGTGTATAAACTTATAGGTGTGAACACACCCTTATTTACCTTTCATTGCATCCCAATGCTTCTTGCCAGGGTTTGCCATGTATTTGCTAACCACTTCCACTGCAAAGGCAATGTCAAGACGTGTAGCAACCATATCATACATCAAACAACCAACAACTGAAGCATATGGTATCTTGGCCATTTCAGCCTTCTCATCATCAGATGTAGGACTGTCCTTTGCACCGAGTTTCACATATGGAGGCAATGGAACCCCAATTGTTTCCCCCCCCTCCATATTGTAACGTTGCAAAACCTTGGAGACTGCTGAGATAGATAGAGTGATTCTTTTGACCTATCTTTGAGTATTCGCATGCCAAGAATGTGATTTGCATCACCAAGATCCTTCATGTCAAAGTTGTCATGAAGACTTTGCTTCAGTGAGTCCAAGGCATGAGTATCCTTGCCAGCAATTAGCATGCCATCAACATATAAAACCA